>NC_044191.1:3089740-3119740 GCF_900880675.1 Sparus aurata | reverse complement strand
CTCCCTCTTTCTCTCTCTTACACACACACACACACACACACACACACACACACACACACACACTGAGAGAGCTGCATTCAGTACTTTATATATCTTTTTAAAGTTTTCTTCCCTATCACTTACACACTAGAACTGGTAACAAAACATCCCAACTCATGCTGCCATCTACCTAAACACAGACCTATTCACAATATCCCTGCTTTAATACAATTCACTTTTGAGGAGCTTTTGGTGAAAGGGTTAAAGGGAGCACTACGTGTTCATTTAGGGAGCACAGGTATTCAATATCATCAAGACACAATTCTCCAGGTAAAAAGACACAGTTTTCTTCTTTACATGTTCTTGAAAGGTTTATCTCGTTAGCCATTGCTGTGATTTACCAAAGTGAAATCATTTTGAGTGTCACTATACTTCTCAGACTGAAGTCCACAAAAGAAAACATCCTGTATCCGCTTAAACTTCAAAGCGCTCTAGCATTTCAGTGGATGAAACCCTTCATCTCTTAGCAAGTCTCTTATTGTGAAACATTATCAGGAACATTTTGTTGTAAACTCACTAACTTGCAGAGTTCACATATGTGACAACTTGGAATGTCGCTTCTTGACAATGGCAACCTTCTGTTCAAGGGTGAACAGACATTGCCTTCTGCCAGGGACGGACTGGCCATTGGGCGATGTGGGCAAATGCCACTGCGGCCGCCTGGTGATGCAGCCGCTAAATAAATAAATAAATGATTAAATATAAAGCGGAGTGGCTGCATCAATAGGCAGCCGCGGCCGCAAATGGACAAGTAGGCTAAATAAATAAATAAATAAACATAGCGGGGCGGTTGCGTCAAAAGGCGGCCGCAAATGAATAAATTGCCAGCGGACCTCATGGGCCATTCTGGCCGGCTGGCAAATCACAGAGCGGTTCCAAACACGTTTCTCGGCTGTTTCAAGCATCAATAAAGTTTCTGAGCCAAAAGTAAACCAAATTCCTCTTAAACCAATATACTGCTAGAAGCCCGTTCATATCACTATCTATATGCCACATACGAGTCTCTATATCACAGTCATGGTTACCTTCTACAGTCACAAAATTTTGTATCACTCTGCATTGTTTTGTGGCGAAATGTCAGATGTTCAAAAAAGTGCATGGTTTAAAATAAAACAAATCTACCTGCATTTTTTATTTTAATAGTTGTTTACAAAAGTTAAAATGAAGCAATGCCTTCTGGGAATTTCAAGACTGAATCAAGTGTACCGTCTGAGTGTGGTTGTTGGAAGTTGGAGGTTGGAAGTTGGAAGCTGACTGAGTTTAAGCTAGCAAAAAATCGAATCGAGGTATCAAGCGACACAAGGTGGGAGCGGAGAAAAGGAGAGAAATCTCAGAGAGCATTGTTGGTTGACGGTGAAAAATGCTGCAAACCGACTGATTTGTTTTTAAAATCAAGTGCAGCTTCAGCTAGCACTAGCGCTAATACTGCTAGCATTAATGTTAGCGACACAGCTGAGCCAGCACACCAGGGATAAAGACAGGACAGTGAGGAATATGAGCAAGAGGAGGATGAAGAGGTAGACATGGACGACTGCGTGACGGTAAGACACGTTTGTATTATGGAGCGGCTGATGATTTATTAATGTGTTTTATGTATTGGGGTGTAGTTGTTTATAGCTTGGGAATTTACGTTTACTATCACCGAGGCTATCAAAAGTGCTTGTTCTTTACGTGCGTTAAAAATTGCGCGTGCGTGTGGGCGCTGGTGGGTGAAAATGCCAGGGCCGTTTTTTTGTTCCCAGTCCGTCACTGCCTTCTGCCCTCAGGAGGTCATCTGGCAATTCCGTTGAAAATGCAAGACCCTGATATCATTAATGTGGTTCGTTATTACATCACTTAGTGCAAAACTGAAAAAATAAATGTTAAAATCAAATTTGGTCCTTGGGTAGTTTTTATTTCTTATTTATGAATCAAAGTACAAAAAGATCTGTGTACAAACGCTTGTTGCTGCAGCTGTATAGATGTGAGACCACATATTTAAAAATATCTAATGAATAGGCAACAGAAACAGCATCATACAAAAAAATGTTTTCCCTAATCAATATTCAGTGCATCTGACAATAAAATCAAGTGAGTGAATTTTTAGCTCAATCCAACATAGCTGTATTTCAAATTAGACCAACTTTTGATTGATAAACATTTAAGATTTTTAACGCATAACAAATGTGCTCCTTATTAAACCAGGTTCACACTGAACTACCCAGCTTGGTAGCGTGCAGTGTCTGATTGGTCACACCAGGATCCAGCTGAGTGGTGTGCTCAGGGGCGCCACCAGGGATTTTGGGCCCCATGAAAAGAAATCTAATTGGGCCCTTATAAAGGCCGGCGAAAACATTTGATGCCGTTTAATACTATACGTTACTTGGTTATACTGCTCACTATCTCTCTTCTAGTCCCACATGCAGGTCTAATTTATCTCCACAACTGCAGACTCACAGGCGGTGGCACTGGATTTGGGTTGAAAAAATACATATATGAGGCTATGTGGTTGTTGTGATTTAAAATTCTGATTTCCAGAAAATATAAACATTTATCTGATTGTATTGAGAGTTGTACTGAGTCACACAGTCTGCATGCACCAGACAGTTTCTCCTCTGTTTCTACTGCAAATTTGAATTTGAACTATATCATATATACACATGCATATGTTCTTTTTATTTCAGAACTGTTTTTAATACATGAAAATCATTCTGAAATAAATATGGATTATAGGCTATTTTTATTTAAAGGGGGCTGACAGACAGCTGCTGCTGCTGCTGCTGATGCACTAGACGCATCTGTTCGAACGACATGTTTATTTTAATTATACTCGGCCTCATTCATCATTATGTGAGAAAATAACTTGTGTTTGAATTTTTTAGTCTGTAGCTAGCTAGCTTATTTCACTATGGACGTTAAGCCAACAGGTTAATACCACTCACAGACTGAAGGCTACCCACCTTTCTTGGTGAAAAACTGGGTTACAGATTGACACCCTGTCCTTTGTCTTTCCTCTCTTTCCTTTTTTGAAAACCAGATTTTGATTTAGGCAAAATTGTGATCATTGTTGTTCTGGCGCATCTACTGACTGCAAGTAAACACTGTCACTGATAAGTGCGCTAAGGCAGGATCAAACCATTTCATGCAGATATAGGGGGTGGTTGGTCAATATGGATGTTTTGGTCTTGTTTTGGACTTTTTGGTCAATGGGGATATTTAACTTTTACTGCCAAAAACAAGTAAAAACAAAGAAATCATTAATTTTATTATTATATTTGAAATATATACACAATGATGATGGTTCAATAATTTTATACTAGTTTTTTTTTTTTTTTTTTTTCCCCTATTTTTGGGGGCCCCTGTCAGTCAGGGGCCCTTGGAATTGTCCTAACTTTTCCGCCATATATGGCACCCCTGCATGTGCTCCACAGGCATACTCTTAGTCAGCACATGCAACCCACCTGGATAGTGCAAGCAACCCGACTCCATAGTGCAGTTGGACAAATGGACAGTGTGCGATTTTGTGTAGTTGGCGCAGATCGATCAAATAGCATAAGGAAGCAGGACCAGATCTATAACACTAATCAGAGACATACAGTACTTTGATGACAAGGTGTGTTGTTATATAGATCTGTTGCACCTGTTTTCTTAGAGGAAAGTAAAATGTTGTAGCTAAGGGTTATGAATGTGGCCTATTCTTTGAGGATGATACAAAATAACAACAAGGAGATTCTGTGATTTTGATTAATTGTATTGATTGTCACCCAAATTAGGCCATATAAAGCTTCTTCTGGACAAACAACACACAAGGATAAGGGCTTCCTAATGTGTCCCTGTCTGTATGGTCCTAATCCACATTCTCCCATCTCTGACTGTGTTGGCACTGCTGTTGGCCAAAAAAATGTCAGAGATCATAATCCCTGGTTTATTCAATATGCACTATTCAAAATGACACAGGTCACAATAATTTGTTTATTAAATATATTCTGTTGATTATGCCAATTCTTATGTTACACAGTACGGTCCACTTCATACCTGTCAACCTGTCTATCATTCCAGCTATACACAGTATGTATGTATTTTAAATTGATTAACTGTGTTCCACGTGGTCCGTGTAGTACGGACGACTTCATTAGTGGTCTTACTTGAATGAGGCATTGAATACAACAGTTAGGTAACCAGGTATTGAGTGGTCTGTGATATGGTCCTTGTGGTCTGGACCAGTTACTTCGTGGTCTGTGTTGTGGTCAGAACCAGAGCGATCCGTGGCGTGGTCCACATTTTCTTTTCTCACTTTTTTTCTTTGTCGCAGATGTGGTTTCTTTCCGGGAGCTGCTATTTGAGATGATGATTTAAATAATTTTCTAGCATTTCTGCATCTTTGTGTTTACTGAATAACTAACTAAGACTGTAAACATCAATCCAGTAGCCATTCCCTTAGATTTCTTTGTCCTCTTCAGTGGCAGATTAGAGGCTACATTGGATCCTATCGCCTCTCGCAGCAGGTGTTAGTCTTATTCGTATTGTAAGACATTTAACAGACATTCAACATTCAACCTTAATGTGACAAGTTCAAATTGAATCCTCATTACATACCAAAGTCAGATCTGGAGATGGTACATGTGCGTGCACATTGCCCGCTGCTCCTTCAGGATGTGTCGAATTCAGACTGCCACTTTCACACTGTTGTACATAATTAAAGATTTTTGTTGTTGTTGTTATTCATTTTCATTGTTGTCCAGTTTTTTTTGCTACTGAATTTAAACAAAACAGAGGTTATTGTGCTGGGCCCTAAACATCTTAGAGACACATTATCTAATGATATAGCTTCTCTGGATGACACAACTCTGGCCTTCAGTACCACAGCAACAAATGTGGGAGTAATCTTTGTCTTTTAACTCCCACATAAAACACATTTCAAGGTCCACCTTCTTTTAACTACAAAACATTGCAAACATCAGGAACATCCTGTCTCAGAAAGATGCAGAGAAATTAGTCCACACTTTCTTTCTTAACTTCAAGGCTGGATATTTCAATTCCTTTTTATCAGGCAGTCCCAACAAGTCTCGGAAGACTCTCCAGCTGATCCAGAATGCTGCTGTACATGTACTGACAAAAACGGTACGCATCAGAACGTTGAAATCTTTGATTTTTTATTTATTTATTTTTTTTTACATATGGTTACTGTAAATTTAAAATATGTTTTAGCTAGTTGTTTATAATCATATGGATGCTGTTTTAATATATTTTGGATTGTAATCCTGACCCATTGTGGAAACGATTTTCTTTGAAATCAAATCACATAATTACCATCAGTAAATAGGAGACCCTGTCTGGCTCGGACTCCGGGAGAGGGATGAAGTTTCTCCTGAAGTCTCATTAGGGACAGGTTGACTGTTGTGGTAACTTTTCCACATTAGATTTGGTGATTTTATTTTCTATACAAGTTGCCAAAGACAATAACTACAACAACATAATAGTTGAAGGTGACAAAGACATGATAAGTAAAAGTTTTTTGCTAAACATCACCTCACATAATCATAATCACCACCTGTAAACAGAACTGTTCTCTGGGCGGAAGTGTGACGAAGAGTCAGTAGGAGAGACAGGGTGACAGCATCTGTCAGCAGTTTTTCAGTTGCCAAAGACACTGCCTGCTACCACATTACTGTTGTTTGGTTTTGCAAAATTGCTTTGTGAGTTGAAGTGCAGCACATTTCTCTTATATCTAGAACATCCTTTACCTTAAGTGACATCCAGTGAAGGGTCTATTTAGTTGTCAGACTGTGAATGCCATCAGACCTTCACAAGCCTGTCCTGCACTGCTGGCTTACCCTTTTACACAGGTCCATTCCATTCATCATGCTCTGTTACTGCCTCCGCTGGCAGATCAGAGGCATAACATAATTGCCCCCCCATTCTGCTTTATACAGGTGCCAAGGCAGCTTGAAAGGGGCTTCCGTCGATGGCATGGCTTTGGTACACCAAACAAGTGAAACAAGGTGGAGAGAAAGCTAGTCGAGCTTATCTGATGCAGGTCAGGCCTACATCCTTGTCTCGAGTGTCTCTTCAACCAAGACATTCAGATATACTGTGGCCTGTAGAGGCACGACACACTGTCTGCAAGAGCAGCAGGTGTGAGTGGCGGAACGTCTTGCTTTTCATTTCGGCATCCGTATTGCATGAGTTGCATGACTCACGTGTGTGTCAAGAAAGGCTGCATTGGCATGAAATGTAGAGATACTGAGTCTGGTCTATTTTCAATGAGACACGCTCGCGGTTCTCAGTAAGATAGACCTGAAAACAACCTGGGGACAGTCACAGCCACATCATACCAGCATGTGCAAGTGATCCGGATGAGCTTCACAACACAGCCTTCATGCACTGTACAAGTAGGCATAGTGGATCATGGGTTAGTAGCTGTTTGTAATTTATATATTGGAAAAATCACAACAACATCACAAGTTAGTTCAAATATAGATGACAATCCGTACAACCACAAGGCTCAGTGGTGAATCGCCTGGACAAGGGCCTACCCAATTATTAAAACTGGTAGTTTGAACTCCCCCACTTTTCCTATGTTGAAAATGTGTTGCTGTATTCACACAGTGCACCTTTCAGAGTGCTGCGTCCCTGCTTCATTAGCTATTACAATCCATTCCGCTTGCTTATTGAGAGAATGTCCAAAAAATGAAACTCCATGCCACGTTTTCACAGCTACCTTGCACAAACGCTCATTGACATACAGATTGACACCTTATTATTTATTCTACTGATCTTCTCACAAGTCCCACCCTATTCCGCCTCACCAGTCTCTTGGGCCTCTCTTCCTGACCTGGTAGTCCGATGTACAACCAGAGAGAGGGAGGAAGTTCAGAGGACAACAACGACCTGCAAAAGAGACTAGAATCTCTTTTTTAAAAAAAAGAAAAGAAAAAGTGATTATCATAAAGTGAAAAATGAAAGACAGATATAAAAAAGGGGTAGGACTCCATAAGTTCACACTTCTTTCCTGCTCCTTTTCCAACATTAAATATTTGCTTGATTGTTTGCTTTTCTCTGGTGGGCTTTAGTGATTTCGCTGTATGCCTGATTCAAAGCCTGTTTGTTTTTTTTCTTTTGTTTTGTATTTTTATTGTCTTATTTTGTCTTTTAACATGTCTGAATAAACATTATTCTATTCTATAAAAAAAAAAGAAGAATCAGTTATCTTACGTGCTTTTTGAACTATGAACTATGTTCAGTGTGTTGATGATGGGTTGACTTTGTGTTTTATGAGGGGTGAATTTATTACAAATTATTTGAAAACTAATAGTGATCAATAAATATATTTACTTTTTTATAAAATGTAATTTGATAATAATTAAATGAAATGTACTTATATATTTGCTTGTTAATTTAATGTTTTATTTTCTAAATAAAGCATTACATTATTTAAGTTGATGTATTGCAATCATAATTTCATTCTGTGGACATCAGGAAGAGCATATATTTTTAGTGTCTTGTAGCTCAATTCACTGCCATTTATATTTAAGAAACCACTGAATCATTATAAATTAGTCACTGAATCAATTCACATACTTTTAGCTTTTTAATATGTTCCAATATCTGATCTGGGACACTTCTGGATGAAAAGGTTAAATGTAGGCCTACCGTGAACATTTTTCTCATGCTACTATAGCCAGATATTAATTAAACCACTTATTACAATGCACCAGAATACATAATTTGACTAACATATTTTATATAAATGCAAAAAGATTCTAGGAGAGAACCCCAAAACTTCTGATAAAATTGTTCCACCCACATTTTAAATGCCTCCTGCTGTATGCCCATGCCCCTAGATCTAAAACCAAGAACTTTTACCAGCTCTACCTGTGCTGTGACAAGAAAATAATTAACATTATCTAACCCGATCCAGACCTCTATTCTCTTACTATGATCAATGTTACACACCTGATATAAATGTCAGAATAACACTGTATCTTTCTGTTATTCTTAAGTTGTGGCTTTGCATTATTTGTATGAGTGGTTGTAGCGGGCACCATTATATAAATCAAGCCCAAGCAGGAATATTTGTTGTCCTGATGAAGGCAAATGGAAAGCATGTTACATGAGGATTTCTATGTGCAGTCTGTACTTCCATCCCTTTTCACTGCATTTGCCAGTCAGTTGCCATAGCAACCCACAGAGGAAGACTAGTGTTTAATTGATCCACTAATGCATTTAGCTGCACACTCACCACTAAGTTGCCTTTGTTTCCAGGTCACATTTTAGGGACAGACATTTACATAAAAGCATTTGCTGTTGCCAGAACCAATCATTATAAGCAGTTTTTACTTTTTGTCCTTTGGCAACAAATGTGGTGTAAACACTGACTATTAAAAGCTACAATATTGCCTCATCAGGAAACTATTATAATACTAATACTGGTGGGAAACATAATAAGTTTGGCAGGCACTTTCTCCAACCAGTCTGTAATATGTGGAATACTAATTATAAGTTGCATTATAAAACAAAAGCAATCCCTATGACAGGTCATTATTAGACCACTATATATTTATCTTTTTTTTATATACCAGGGGACAAAAACATCTAAAATTAAGCAACAGAATGGGAAGATGACAAAATTCTATGAAATATTCTGAAAACCTTGAGTCTGGGTTTCAGTGAAATGTTATAGCATCTCATGTTAGTATGGCTGCTGTTTGCGTTTGCTTCATAGCACTTTACAAACTGATTTTTTAAAAATGTTAAAATCAACATCATAGCTTTGTTGATTTCACCTGCAAAATCCACTTTATACATTGCTTTGACCTTAAAACTACTATACAGTTAGGCTGTCATTAACACGGCATGAAAATGTCCAGAGCTCTCCTAAAAAAGTGTTTGTGCATTGGGAAATGTTGTTTTGTGGTCCTGAAAAGTGGACACTGCTTAAAAATTTCCAATGGTTTCAGGATTACAAATGTTGACTCACCATCTCAAAACGGTCCGTGTGTCATCTGATCATTCAATTATTCCATTTAAACTGGCAAATGAAAAGGAAAAAGCAAGTCAATATTTAGTTTTTCTGTATGCACCAAACATTGAAAACTGGTGTTTATTTTCCTATTTTCAGCCCAAAACGGAAAATATAATAAACAAGGAAACCAAAACGATATAAAGAATCTAATTTACATTTCTGCTGTGTGGCCAAGCTTTGCACATGCGCAATGTATAGTCTGGTATCTCTGGTCGCTAATTACACTTTCAATAAAGCATTGGGGGAAAAAAAAAGCACCAGGTTCCAACTTGATCTAAGAATTATTCTATATCTGTGAGTCGTCAAAGTTTTTAATTCTAAGGGCTGCTTGATGCCCTAGAATCAATCTAAGTGGACAAGCAGTAAAAAGTCTTGGATGATTTTTGCAAGTTTTGATATTTGGTGGATTAATTTCAGCCTACTTCTCTGCTGTGCTGAATCAGCCTAACAAAGATCCAGAGACCCAGCTCCTGCTTCTGGCAAACAATCTGGCTAAGTAGACCAGATGTGAGAAATCAACTATTACCATGCCACCAAAAGCAAAAGCCACTGACAACTCTGAGGATCTTGCTTCCATGGCTCAGGTGTGTGAATTACTTGAGCACCAAAAGGCTTCCTATATATCTCTCTTAGAATAGCAGGAGAAAAACTTCAAATCCTTGTTGATTCCTCAAACAAAAGAGTTGGGGAACTGATGAGAGAAGTCCATGATCTCAGAGCTAGTCTGGAATTTACTTAAAAGGAATTTCATGACTTCAAAGCCTACAGCAAGACATGGGGTGATGCCTGCAAACAAACCAAAAATTATATGGAAACAGTCAGCAAAAGTCTTATTACTCTCAATGATAAATCTGATTACCTAGAAGGCCAGTCCAGACGAAACAATGTCATCATTGATGGAATTAAAGCGTCAGAGGGTGAAAAATGGTCTGATTCTGAGGACAAAGTGAGGAAGCTGCTGACGGAGAAGCTCCAGATTAATCATCGTACAATTGAGCTAGAGCGGGCCCACAGGACTGGAAGACTGTCTTCATCGTCCACCAGACCCAGGCCTACTGTTGTAAAGTTTCTGCGTCATGAAGACAAATTGGAGGTTCTCAGCAAAGCCAAAGCTCTCAAAGGCACTAACATCTTCATAAATGAGGAAGCTGTTAGATTGAGGTGAAAAGAACTCAGCCATGAGGGCTGCTAGGAAGAAGGGTGACATTGGTATGATAAACTCATTGTGCACCCACCATCCCAGAAACCTGCAAGGGAGTGTAGGTAACTGTACATTCACACGCGCACGCACACACTCACACACACGCACACACACACTATGGCGTTAAAAACATTTCAAAAAGCGTGCGCACGTATCAACTGAACGTGTCACTCGCGCCTGCATTGACGCCTGTGCAGCAAGCCGCACCTGACGTGTAATGTAGTTTCCTCATTGACTTATAATGGCCCCCCGTTCACGCGCACATTCACACGTGATGACTGCTGCCCGCTTGTAATCAAACGACGCGTAGTGACTACGCGTAACATTCATGCGTCTTTTTGCGAACGCACGCGTTAACGCTCGCATGAAGATGATTGAACATTTTTGTCACGCGCTTACACGTACGCGGAAATGACGTGCGCAAACTCTGTCACACACAACAAGAAGCTGCGTACGTATGAAGCAGCGTGTGCACGTCTGTCTGTTAGGCGTTCACACAAACAGTGACAGACAGACGTGCACACGCTGCTTCATACGTACGCAGCTTTTTGTTACGCGTGAAATACAATCTGCACGTAACAACGCACGCACGCACGCACGCACGCACACATAACAAAATAATCATGCGTGCGTTGCTGTGTGTCTCTCTGGTTGTTTTGACATTGATTTAACGCCATACACACACACACACACACATACATACATACGTATATTTACACATACAGTATCATACTTAAGGATTTCATTATGTATTTCTTATGGTCTATACATGAGAACTTCTATGCCCTCTGATGGACCACAGCTCTCTCTTGTTATTACTGTTTCAATGTCCTCTCCAATTTAACTGTTTGTTGTACTTGTTGTAAAAAGTGCTATCATATGAAATGTACACCTGTCAATGCATATGAAATGAATGAATGGAGCTCTCGGATCTGTACCAAGTGTCTCACTGTATTTCCCTATTATGACATAAATGATGATGACTTGGTGAAGATTATAAAATCTCAGGATGGGACTCTACCTACTCCATATCATATGTTGTTTAACCCATTTGATGTGAGCCCATATAGTAATATTAAATTCAAGGAGTTTCTTGATCCTGATTAAAAATGTTTTAACTCCTCAATTTCTGAGACATTATCTTGTGACTACTTTAGTATTGATCAATTTAATAGTCTACTGCTTGATGTGCCAAAGTCTCAGTCTAAGAAATTGTAAATTTTTCATTTAAACATTCGCTGTCTCTACAAACATTATGATTCTGTTATTCATTTATTGTCTTCATTAAACCAGGGCTAGGGTTAGGGTTTCAGTTCAAGCATTCTCTGAAACTTGGCTGACTGATGAATTACATAAATTTTTGACATCCCAAATTATAATGCTCAGCATCATTGTCGAACGGCAACATCTGGATGAGGTGTATCAATATACCTACATGATCATTTTCAATCCAAAAATAGAGATGATCTTACTTTCAATTCTTAGTGCAATGTTGAATCATTGTTTCTTGAAATACCCTCCTGTGATATTTTGATGGTAAGTGTGTTAACATAGGTTGAATTTATAAGCCTCCTGACACAAACATTGAGCATTTTAATTCTATTCTTGCTTGTGTTTTGGACAAAATTAACCGAGAAGGTAAAGTATGTTTTCGAGTGGGTAATTTCAATATTAACCTATTTAACCACGAGTCCCATTTACCCACTGCTGATTCTCTGAACATTATGTATGCTAATTCTTTATATCCATTAATCACTAAACCCAATAGATTGACTCCTTCATCTGCATCCCTTATTGATAACATATTTACCAACTGTTTTAACAATCTATGGAAGGCAGGTGTCTTTTCTTCTGATATATCTGATCATTTTCCTGTATTTCATCTTGCATCAGTGACCTCAGTTAGCCATCAGGAAAGAGAGAAAGTTTCATGCTTTAGAGTGTTCAACAAAATACATTTTGACTGATTTGAGAAGATGATTGATGTCATTCCTTGGGATGATGTATATACTCATGATGATGCAGAACAAGCATATCAATCTGTCAATATGTCTTTCAATGCTGTATTTAATTTTTAAGTATTTTCCCTTGGTTAGTAATCCAACAAAAAAGAATAGTACTTCCAGAAAACCCTGGTTTACCCCAAGTCTCCGGAAGTCTTTGCAAACTAAGAATAGGTTGTATAAAAAATGTATTGGTGATCAATCTCCACTGAATACTGTTAATTATAAAACTTATCGAAACAAATACAATCATCTTATTAGAAATGCAAAGAAAAAATACTTTTCAGACAAATTTGATAAGGCCTCAAATAACACCAAAAGTACTTGGTGGGTCATTAATCAGCTCCTAAACAGGAAAAAGGTCTCAGCTACTCTTCCTTCCCAGTTTGTTGATCAAAATAGAAAATACTCTGACCCTTCTGGTATTGCATGTGCTTTTAATAATTATTTTGGAAATATTGGCACAGTTCTATCTCTGAGGATAAATCATATTGCTGGGTCTCCATCAGAGTTCTTGAAAGGTTGCTATCCTTCTATACAGAACTTTAATCCTCCTACTGAGAAAGAAATTATGGACATAATTATCGGTTTGAAAGATTCATCTGCTCATCATGATGAGATCAGGTCAAGCTTAATTATTAAAACTAGCTCCACCATTATCAAGCCATTGACTTACATCTTTGCTAAATCCCTTGAAACGGAAATAATACCCAACAACCTCAAAATTGCTAAAGTAGTCCTTGTGTACAAATCTGGAGACCATAGTCTTTTTACTAATTATCGGCCTATTTCTGTCCTTCCGTGTTTCTCAAAGATTTTAGAGAAACTGATTTATAACATCTCCAGGAGTGTAATATTCTTTATGAACATCAAGACGGGTTTAGGAAAAAGTATTCTACTGATATGGCTATACTTGAACTGGTTGATAGAATTCATACTGCACTTAACAATAATGAATACAGTTTGGGGATTTTTCTTGCCTTATCGAAAGCCTTTGATACTGTTAATTATGACATTCTACTCCAAAAGCTGTTACATTATGTTTTTTCTAGAACAACTCATATATGGTTTTATAATTATGTTTATTGTCGACAACCGTTTGTTTCCATTAATGGCTTTGTATCAGAGTGAGCTAATTTAACTTGCGGTGTCCCACAGGGATCTATTTTAGGACCACTCTTATTTCTGATTTATATCAATGACTTGGCAGCAGCGTTATCCTTTATGTTTCCTGTACTTTTTGCTGATGATACTAATTTATTTCTCTCACATACTGATTTATCTGTACTTATGGACAAAGCTAATAATAATTTAGATAATATTTCCAAATGGTTTAAATTAAAATAAATTATCTCTTAATGTAAAATCTACTTGTATTATATTTACTTCAAAAAATAAGAAATACTGTAATTCTAACATTTGTCTGTCCATAGGAAATAATCCAATTACTCAGGTTTCTTCGACAAACTTTCTTGGAGTTTTGAACATTTAAGTTGGAAGAGTCATATTCACTTTGTCTGTAATAAAATATCGAAATCTATTGGAATCATTTGTAAATTTCGAAGTTTGGTTCATCAAAAATGTCTCCTAACTCTATATTATAGTTTAATCTATCCATATCTAATATATTGTAATATAATTTGGGGAGCTATATACCCTACCTATCTCCATAAACTTTATATATTACAAAAACGATTCCGCAGAATTGCTACATACAGTGACTGGTCTGCTCACTCAGGCCCAACTGAATATCTTATCAGTTTTTATCTTAAACAAATATCTAACGTATTAGCGTATTATTATTATTATTATTTACAAAAATATATTTCAACCTCATCAGTTTTCTTTACCCTGCAAAGCATTTTTTCAGTTAAACAGTGACGTACACAAACTCAATACAAGACAGGCTAATTGGTTACATCTCCCAAAGTTCCGTACTGAACTCTGTTGTCAATTCTCTATAAAATACAGAGGGGCAGAACTATGGAACAGATATATTCATATTTCATCCCAGTCTACTTCTGTAAATCAATTCAAACATAAGCTTAGGATATTCTTGATGAACCTGACTTGATAAACTGTACTTATGCTTAAGTTTACATGTTCTCATACACATACACACATTTTATTTTTATCTTTTCTGTATATTGATTTTATGCTGTAAATTATTTTAGGGCTACTGGTTATTTTGTGGATTATTATTATTATTATTATTATTATTATTATTATTATCATCATGTTCTGGATTATTATTTTTTAATCAATGTTGTATTGAAGTAAGGAGGTGAGATTCATTCTATAAACCCCACCGGGTTTTCTGATCTCACTTGCACAATCTGCTTCTTCTGGTTAATTTTATTTGTTTGTTGTATAGTGCAAATAATAATAAAAACTAAAAATAAATAAACTAAAACAAATGGTATCCTTCGGGATTTCAAAGTACAGGACGACCAGAGAAAAAAAAAAAAAAAAAAAAACATTGTTTCCATAAGTAGTCCAAATTCATATACTGCTGAATTTAGCACTTTCTAGACTACTTGTATGCATAATATGAAGTACTTTTACTGTGTACTTTTCGAGTAATACTCAGAGAACAAGAATAAGTATTTTTGCCCACATTTGATGTAATAGAGAATTATTAGACTGTGGTATTGCTCCCTTTTTGTTAAGTAAAAGATTGACGTATTTCCTCCAACACTGTGCAAATCTGAAACTTGGATTCATGAGTAGCAAGTCATTAAAAATGTACATTACACTTCTATCATGTTGTGAAATAATTATTAATGAAAGCTATTGATTTCATAGTGATAGATTTACAAGATTATTTAAAAGTATATGTAATTATTGGTGTATTATGAATGTCTAATCATTACAAAACCTCCCTCTCAGCCCCATGTGGGGGGTTGCTGTATGTCTTTTTTTCAAGCTTTGGTGAGGACCAGGATTTTGACACAGGACTACTCAAAAAGTACACAGTAAAAGTACTTCATATTCTTCATACAAGTAGTCTAGGAAGTCTCAAGTTTCATGGGTCTGATTGTGAGACTGTAGTCTGACCCACAGTCACCAGCTGCTCTTCAGAGCGGGTTCAGGACGATTACCATCAATGTTAGTAGATTTGCGCACTGATACACGGACCCAAAACCACCATCCCCTCCTTCTTCGCCTGATATGGAAATCAGCTTATTTTCTCAAAATACACGATATGATATGATATTTGTAGAAGGTAGAAAGTACATTTATTTGTCACTTTTTACAGTTCTAGGAATTCAACAGCAAAACTTGGTTTGATTACTTTCATGCCATGGAGGATGAGTTGAGTAGTCTCATAGCCTGAGCAATGAAGCAGCTCCATAGTCTGGTACGGCAGCAGATACATTTTTCCAAATAGCAGCAGGGTGAACAGACTGTGGCTGTGGTGGCTGTTGTCTGTCCGTATCCCTTTTGGCTCTGTGCAGACATCTCAATTCACCAATATCACTGATGCTCTGTATGATGTGTAATGACCAAGATAGGTTCTCAGTGATTGGAATTCAAAAGAACCTAAAACTGTTCACCTGCTTCGCCTCAGCCCCACTGATGTAGACAGGGCTGTTTCTATTTGCCTCCTTCTTTCAAAACTCAACAATCAGCTCTTTGGTTTCACTGACATTGAAGAGTAGTGTGTTCTCTGTGCACCACTCTGCCAGATTGTTGATTTCCTTCCGATATGAACTGTCATCAGTGTTGTAATGCAGCCCCATGATGTGCCGTTGTCCTCATAGAGTCCTTCACTATAGAGTTCACTTGGAATCTTGGAGTGCAGTCATGGATGTACATTGTGAACAGTAGGGGGCTGAGCACACAGCCCTGAGGGGCTCCAGTGTTCTGACTCTGTGGTCTGCTTGAGGACTTGAGGAATTCCAATGTCCAGCTGCAGCATGTTGTACTCTAGTCTAACTAAGCTTACCCATGAAGTTTACCTAAGCGTCATGGGTGAGATTGTGTTGAATGCTGAGTTTAAGTCAACAAACATATCCTGATGTAGCTATTCTTATTCTACTAGTGTGTAAAGAGCGAAGGGCAGTAGATTTGGCATCTTTTGTGGATCAGTTTTTCCTGAAAGCATACAGGTGGGGGTCCTGACTGGCATAGATTTTGTCTTTGATGTGCTGAAGAACCAGTTTCTTGACGGTGGCAGAGTAGACTTTAACAGCTGAACCTTTGCTGAGGAGAGCAAAGAAAGCATAAAATGTGTTCAGCTCATCCGACAGTGTGGCCTCACACTTGATGGGGCGCTCCTGCATTTGTAGCCTGTGATGTGATGACTGTAAGCATCCCTGAACATTTTTTAGTCTGTGTACTCAAACCAGTCCTGTTGGGTTGCTGTAGCTTCATCTGTACATACTCTAAAGCTGGGTGGCACCCACAACAATTGATTTAATCTAAGATTAGCTCTTATTCTAGCTCTTAAAAAGAGTTTAAATTGAAGTTTAAAGTTTTAATGCCACATAGTTCAATTAAATCTAAGCTTTGAGAGAAAGCTAAACTAGGGTTTAGCTCTTGTGGGGATCTGAACATTCTGGTATGACTTAGATAAAACAAATCTGAGGTCTATGTGATTTAGAGAGCGTAGCTTTTGCACACCTTAAGATCAACAGGTGCATAGGAGAGGACCAAAGGCCGACAAAATCTCCTACACACTGTCCACTTCACTTACAATTAAGTTTATTGACAACAACATTATCAACGTCAAGTAGGGCTGCTCAATTATGGCAAAAAATCATAATCCCGATTATTTTGATTGATATTGTAATCACGATTATTAAAGACGATTATTCATTGATTTCAGAACAAGCACTTATTGAACTTTGAACTTTGGTATTTATTTTAACACGATTAGTTTGAACTGAAAAACAAGAAAAATTCAAATAAATAAGAGAAAAATGTATCAATAAAATGAATTAAATAATATGTAAGAATAAAAAATTAACACTATCCCGGTGTGGCTCGCCCATAGGTCCGTTGTGGTGGCAAAATATAATGCTGTTGAAACTTCTCTTGCAACTTTTCCACGACATTCGTCATAAAAGACAGACAGCGCAATTCTGCTGATATGGTGATGTGATGTTAACACATACCGCTTGTCCAATGTGTTAATCAGTTTATTGAACCCCAGGTCGCTAATGGTGTTGATAGGGCACATATCTTTGGCAATCATGTATGTGACAGCATCCGTTATTTCTTTATGCCTGTGGGAGCTGGGTGGATATGCGGTGGCATTGTAAACTGTGTCCTTAATTGAGGACTGTGTGGCGATGGCAGGAATCTATTTTGTTCCGTTACTACTTGGTCATGTATTACTCTGTGTGTGGACTTTAAATGGTTTTAAACAAATTGGTCGTGTTCCCTTGAGGTGCAGATGCAAATACTGTACCGTTGACACCACTGCAGCTTTAATTACTTTTTATAGGCCAATTTTTCATCCTTTATGGGTTCCGAAAATTCCACTTTTTAGGATAAATACTCTTTTTAAAAAATCCTCTTGTATCAGATGAAAAATACATCACAAATCTAAGAAGTGAAAAGTTGATTTTAGATATATTTTTCTCCCAGGGCAGCCACATGAAAATATAATGATCTTATAGAATATGATGCCAGCTCAGCATTATATAAAGCAGTTAAAATGAGTCCAACCTTAACTTCTGCAGCAGTAAAATTACACATACATATTAATGCAGCAGTAAAATGACTACTTTTAGTTTGGTACTTTAAGTTCATTTTGTTGATAATACATACTTACTCAATTAAGTCAGTAACTTTAAATTAGAGTTCTAACACTGTATGTCAAAAAACAGGATCAACAAGAAAGTCTTTCTTGTGTGGAAATGGATTGCCAGTTAACCATCCTTTTCAGAGATGAATGTGTGCCTGGTGGCAGACAAAACTTTATAGTGAAAGAGAGGTTTATATGTAAATGCAGATGGTTTCATTATCCATTTTATTGTACCATTATCAGGTACTTCAAAATAATACATTGATGCAGAAAACCAATTGCCAATTTAACTTCACCACACCCCAGAATGTGTGGGTTAAGCTGCGGTAGTGGGACAATCACATGTTGCATGAAATGGAAGAATTCTTACAGTGAATGGCTGAGAGCAAGAAGATTTCCAGATTTGTCACCACAAACACAAATGGAGTAACTGTCATCCCATTAATACCTTAGGCAAAGAGAAGTGGCCCTCATATGAAATCCTGAACTTTTCTAAAACTGACAACTCCCCACACCTGAAGTAAATGAGATCGACCCTCCTCTCACATCCTGATATGTTCTCTACTATTCATTGATTTCTTTTTTTATAGGGCCCGAGCAGGTCTCGACCTGCAAGGTCACTATGTTTTTAGAATGACAACTTTTTCATCCCAAATGATTGCATTTTTTACTGCCTGAACATACCCCAAAACTCACCAAACTTGGAATATACCTGCCGAAAAATGTCATAATCTATTGTCGTCTTCAATTTCTACCAGTAGGTGGCGCTGTAATCAAGAAAAGTGCATTTTGGCTTATAACTCACATATACTTTGTTGCACATTCAAAAACCTTATATCCACGCGTTCACTGAATTGTACTGAATCTCGTGATATATTTCCGCCCACTTTTCCGAACTGCTACTAGGTGATTTCACCGATTTGCACGAAACTTTAAATTAAATCAAATAACAACTTCCTGTACATTTTGCTCAAAACACAAAGTGTTGCATATCTCCACATTGGTCTGTCTGAATGACATGAAACCCAGGTGATTACTTCCCAATGAGCCACTAAGGTTCTGTGAAAAAAATGATACACTTACTTACTCCTCCTAAGCCATTTCACCGATTTGCAACAAACTTTGCAAGTAGCATCTGTGGACAAAACTTATCAAAAGCTTTCACATACATCACACCTAGTGGCGTGGTCCATTTTGATGCTTCGCCATAAAACCATAAACTCATAACTTCCACATACAATCTGCCATCTACTCCATATTGCTCAAACGTGTAGAGAGTCTTGCCCTGAATACATCTACGCGGGACACCCCACGCTCGTGGACTGTGAGGGCCCGGTCATCGCTGCAAAGATTTTGACCGGAATTAACTATAATTCCCAAAGCCCCTCAATTTGCCTTCCATGGCTCCATCGACTTGAGCGCATTAAAATGGTTATCAATCCTAGGGTATGATTGTGTGTGTGAATTGATGAAAGATGCAAAGATCTGAAAAGCGCGATATAAAAGACAGTCCATTTACCATTTACATTATTTACAGATTAATTCTTATCCTTCAAGGTTGCTGTTTCTCTTCCACAATACATGTTTGATGCTTTCCCCAACATCTAACAATCTCTTTCCTGTTAAGCTGCTCATCAATTTGCCTGTGATCCACATCCCTCTATCAGCTTGCCAAAATTGTTCCCTTCATCAATGGCTGGATCTGCGGTGTGTCTCATGAGTATATGCAATACAGAAGCCTCCACAAATACCCTACTGTTGTGGGGTCAGATTCTGTGGTAATGGCCAGCATAACTTAAGTTGTTTTGCTCCATAAAATTAGACTAAAAAATGAGGATGAATCTAAAATATGTGTGATGTATCTTGCTGGTAAATAGTTTTTCACTGTGATGAAATTGAGCAGCTCTCTCTGAAGCTGGAGGTACAGCAGAAAGCAACAAGTTGAGGTAACATGCTGTGGATGTATTTGCCCCATGTCATTTGGAGCCAAAAGACTGTGTGCACGATGTGACCAAATCTCACCAGCCATTACTGCAATTTTGAGAAAATTGACAGCATCATAGAGGCAGGCCTGTGAAAAGCAGAAAAGTGCAAGACTGAGTAATTTCCCCTCAAAAATGGGACAGCATGAGCAGGTAAGTGTGCGGTGCTTTACAAGTCCCCAGCAGATTCCAGTGTATACAGTAAGACATGAGGGGTAATTATTAATTATCCCAGACAGTAATGCTGGAATAGATAATTATGTGACAAACATGACATCTTCAGTCTTACCACTAAGTGATGAATGTCATGAGGAGACTGCAATTATGTCATCTCATTCATTCGGGAGTAAGGTAATTGCAAAATTAAAAGCACTTCAGCTAATTTTGGCTTATTCCTCAGAGTCTAGTCTTGAAGGTAGGCTTGTAATCGGTGAAGCGCACAGGAAAAATACACCACTGTGCATATTTTAGATTGAAAATATCAAGCGTTTTTTTCATGCCTAGGTTAAAGCCACTAGAGACATTGTGTTGACAGTAATGAGTCAGATAGATGATGTAAATCTGCATAAAAAATGCCTTAAAGGATTTCAGAGATACAGCTGCATATAAACAGTACACCTTATATTTTTACACTAATTTTACACTCAAATGTATATCTTCATCATTCTTCCTTGTTCTTACACAAAGACTACAAAGAGTTTAGCTTTTAAATCACATTGTCTATATCTTTCATGGCAGTCATTACTTTTTGTGTCTGCCCTTCTTGATTGCTGTTCACCAGGAACAATTAGCTAGTCAGCTTTCATGTATTAAACATACTGTATGTAGCGGATGGTGCAAAAATGGGAACAGGGCCTGGTGCAAATAATAATAATAATAATAATTAGGATGAGCCAGGCTGACGCAGACCTGCACTATTTCGACCTACGTCTTGCTTAGTGAGATCTTGTGCGACAAAGACTATACAGTTGGGAGAGATAGATGCCGCACTTGCTCTGCAGAAGCAAGAGATTGGAAATGACTTGGGAGTTTTTACTCACTCTATTGATAAAACTCTTTGGCTGCACATTAGTTTTATTTCATCCCTGGTAATTAAATTACAACATTTCCATTGTTCATTGTATTTATCTAAAATCCAGAGCAGGTAAAAGTGTATTTAATAAGCACATTTATGACATAAACAATGTAACACATTCTGCATAAATGCAAACTAGTCAAAAGCCCTGACCACACTTGTCACTTGGTAAATCAATTAGGTGGTATGTCTTCATACTATGACACTACATGCAGTATTCAAACCCCCTGTATTGATTTGTTTATAAAGGAATAGACACTTGAGTCACATCAATTTGTTGTGGTGTCATTTCATTCATAGCCTTCAGGTTAAACCAAATCATTACAGTAACTCAATACAATTGGTAAGGAAGTTGCACTTACTGCGTGCACCACAATTGCAAGATATAATGACCTATCAATAGATCCATGGTATAGACGTCATAAAGCCGATAATGATGTGCCTGTTGAAGAATTCTGTTCCCCCGCACCAACAGGAACAAATGATAATATCTAACAACACAGCAGGTAAGTGTTCATCCAAAGCAGGGAGGCAGAAATAACAGCGAACATTAGTATTATTCGACATTGCTGGGTGATTTGCCATTGTTGCCATCACCAGGGCTGCTGTATATGACCCCCTCTTACATGATATAGTAACAGGGCCAGGGCACACTGCCAACCTTGGGGGATGGGCCTGGTGCCTGGGCATATCTGAGTACTATCACAGGGGTACGACTTTGAAGCCAGAACAAATTTGTCACTGAAAACAAAAACTGAACCAACAAAGGAAACATTGGCATTGAAACATTTACATTTGAAAAAATGTTATTAGCACTGGAACAAATATCTGGGGCTGACAAACATTACATTGAAAATAAAACATGGACATTAAAAATGATTTAATTTCATTTTAATATATTTTTTTATCTAGATGTGTTTTTCAATAACAATGTTCAGATTTTTCCTTTTCATTATGAATGAGACCCCATGGCCATATACGTCGTCCAAGAACAACGACGGAGGCTAGTTACATTGGTAGCTTTGATAGCATTGGTAGCCCCGCAATGCCAGGAGCCAAACCTGGAGAGAAATCTACCATGGTACTGTATTTTCTGTCACAAAATTGGGTCCCATCTTCTGTCCCTGTCAGGCTATGTTCTCTCGAAGTGGGCAGTCTGGGGAGAGGCCGCATCAGCGACTTGGTGGTTAGGGGGTGGGGCCTAAATTCTGCTCTACTGGCTGCTGCCTGTTTTAGAGAAAGCACCGAACTATGTCAAAACAATTTGCACTCCATTAGCCATCTCATGGGACCTTTAAATCATCTTTTGTAAAACACAAAATGATGAAATAAAATTATTTAGGGCTTGCACCGCATGCAGTTTCAATTTAATTTATCCAACCTTAACCAGGAAGTCAAAGGAAGTTCGATCAAATGTGAAACCTGGGGGAAAGACTGGAGCATTTGTAGGGAAGTTATGAGCAATTCCTTTTTAATTGCAAATAATTCCTTGCAACTGCATCGTGCTGTAATCTTTATAATATATAATGTCACCAAGGCTTTAAGCAGATGTACGTAGAAGTAAAAAAACATGTTATTTCCTGTTGCAGCTAGGGAGTGCTCTGACTGTAAGGGAATATGGTTAATTAATATGTTCAAGCTGGGACTCGTATCAAACACGTAAAAAGATTTTACCATGTACAGTGGCTTAACAGTAATTTCCTGCTTCAAGGTGACACATTGTCCTTCCATGCAGTTAAATGAAAAATGATTTCACAATAAATCATAAGTAAGGTGATAAGTGTTTTCTCACCATGTGTAAGGCAGGTCATCTGGCTTAGAGCAGTACCTCACAGTTCCTGCTACCAGAAGGTAGCCTGTAAGTTATGAGGTGGGGTCTCCATGGATCAGACATGTTTGTCCAGCAGATCCCCGAGATCTGGGGAATTTAGAGACCAAGTCAAGACCTCAAACTCGTGCTCCTCAAACCATTACTGAACCATTTTTGCCTCGTGGCACGGCACATTATCCTGCTGAAAGAAGCCATAGCCATCAGGGAATACCGTTTCCATGAAAGGGTGTACATGGTCTGCAACAATGCTTAGTAGGAGGTACGTGTCAAAGTAACATCCACATGGATGGCAGGACCCAAGGTTTCCCAGCAGATCATTGCCCAAATCATCACACTGCCTCCACCGGCTTTCCATCTTTCCATAGTGCATCCTGGTGCCATGTGTTTCCCAGGTAAGCGACGCACACGCGGAACCTGCATCAACTTCATCAGCAATTTGAGCAACAGTACCTCTTCTGTTGGATCAGACCACACAGGCCAGCCTTCGCTCCCCACATGCATCAATGAGCCTTGGCCGCCCATGACCCTGTCGCCGGTTTACCACTGTTCCGTCCTTGGACCACTTTTGATAGATACTGACCACTGCAGACCGGGAACACCCCACAAGAGCTGCAGTTTTGGAGATGCTCTGGCCCAGTCGACTAGCCATCATAATTTGGCCCTTGTCAAACTTGCCCAAATTCTTATGCTTGCCCATTTTTTTCTGCTTCTTACACATCAACTTTGAGGACAACATGTTCACTTGCTGCCTACTATATCCCACCCACTAACAGGTGCCATGATGAAGAAATAATCAGTGTTATTCACATCACCTGTCAGTGGTCATAATGTTATGCCTGATCGGTGTATATTATCTAGTTCTACACTTGACAAGTTGTATGTCTGATAAATTATGTTTTTCTGTTGGTACCACTGCAACCAATCTCCCCCCGGTGTTACCAGATTGTTTTGATGGTTTTCAGCCTTACACCATAGGTCAGCAGTCTTCAATGGGCCCACTGGCCTCCTGTTTGTGGCCCCCGAACAGTTATTCCTTCACCATGGCCCTCATTTATCAAACGAACGTACTGCAGGAAACCGTGCGTACGACCATGCGTTCGGCATTTATCAATTTGGACGTGAGCGGAAGCTATGATCAGATCTCACGTCAGGTCTGAGCTCGTGTACGCAAATCTGAGTCTGTGGATTTGCGGTGCAGCACAGCAAAATCTGGGTCTGAAAATAATTATTATTAAATTAATTATTTAATTATTAAACAAACCTCAGCTGTCATTAAGCATAAGCAGTCACATATTTAGAACAGATCAAAACTGATTCTTAAAACGAATAAAACAAAATTAAAACATCTTAATTTAAAAAAAAAGTTTCTACTGATACCACTTTTTTGTAAAATAAAATATGACAACTAATTAACAGACTACCTAATAACCCCACAGGCAAACCCTGCTACAGAGCAGGAACGGAGATTCAATAGTGCGCACACGGGTCACAGTGGAGCGCTGCTTCGGGTTGCTGAAGGGCAGGTGGCTCCATCTCGGACCAGCAGGGGGAAACGCTGCTGTATACCCCGGAGAAAGTGTGCGATATTATTTTGGCCTGTTCAGTTTTGCACAACATTGCATAAGTGAATGGAGTGCCTTTGATGTGTCGGCGCTGCCAGGATGCCGATCTCCATCTCGGAAACATTTATTTTCTTGCCAGTGTTTCTTCTCTCCATGTTCGACCTCAGTGGGCGAGGCGTCCGAACCCGGAATATTTAAGGGCGTAACATGTTAATGACGATCGAATTCAGCCGCCGCATTTATCAAGACCCGATCATTCGTACGCTGGAATTGGTCAGATACGAATGTTTCATAAATCACACAAGTGTCCTGTCGTAAGACCAATTCTGCGCTCAGATCTGCAACCGTTTTCACGCAAGATTGATAAATGAGGGCCCATGTGTTTTGGTTGGGTCAGCACGTGTATGCCGGGACTTGTCTCCATGTCAACGATACACAGACAGCTAGGTCACTCACTGCTGTGAGTGCAATTTTTAACTTTCACTTTTGTTTTCGGAGCAGGTTGCGCATTCACATTTTGCCGGTTGTAAGACATTGAAAATGGCGCACTCCAAGTAAACTGCTAAAAAAAAGGAGACAGTGAAAACCAGCAACTCAAAGTAGTAAGGACTTTAAATCTGCATTCATTCTCTCTCCAACCAGGACAAGATCCACTTATCTCAAACAGCAGCCGTAATGATGAGATAACCAATTGCAGGTTAACAAGTTCTAGTTAAAGACTTGTCATGTTTATTCGTATGTGACAGCTTTACAGACGGGGACTCTCTCCCGGCAAACACCCTTTCACTCACGGTGCCAAAAATGTTATCATCCTTGTTAAAACTCAACACCATTTAACCACAGAACAAACAAGTTGAATTAGCCCACAACCATATTACATATCATCTTATTCACAAACACATTCACGAACCATAATTACACCAACACCAACAGAATACCCAATAGTCATTGCGCCACAGTCCACAAGGAGCGTTACAATATGCCAGGAGAAGCTGTGATGAAGATTTCCAATTTGAAACGGCATTATGAGACGAAGCATAGGAATTTTGAAGAGACATTTCCTCAAAATTCAGAGGTAAGCACAACACAAATAAATGAAATGCACTGAAATCGTCATATCAAGCTGCAAGCAGGATTCTTGTCACATCTATGACACAACAACAAAAAGCAACAGAGTGCTCACTTAGAGTGGTGTGGATTTTGGGTAAGCACAAGAAGCTGTTCTCAGATGCAGAAATAATGCATGACTGAAGTGATGGACACAATGTTTGAAGGCAAACAAAAAGAGGAAATGTTATGTTAAAATGGAAATGACATTTTATTTTATTTTTCTTGTTGTTTTGAATGAAAAGGACATTTTATCATGAATATTACAGTATTATTGCATGTGGCCTGACCGACCTCAATACATGGACCTTTGAGTCATTGAAAAAAATCTTTGTGGCCCTTTAAGATTTGTATTTGAGTACCCCTGCCATAGGTGGTGGGTGAGGCTGGGGATAGGGAAGGCTAGTATCATAATTTTTATGATGAGCATGGACATCCTCCTCCGCTGTCGATTTTGAGTGATTATGTTAAATGCTCTGTATAAGAAATGTAAACAAGTAAAAGAACTGAATGTTTGTAGTACTCATCTATTTATAATAGCTTAGGGTTGCAAAAGAGTCATGACCCATTTCAATCTGCACTAACTGGTTGCCATCAACATAAAAATAGCAACCAGTGCGTTAAAGGACATTTGACATGTAGTCTAATGATAACATGTTTAGAAATGAACAAGTTATTGAGTATTGAACCCTGTAATGTGAGTATTCTAGGCAATAAGTAATTGACATGATTTTAAAGCGTTTGCTAAGGGATTTTTTTCACAAACAGCTGCAAAAGCGATTTAAGGGCCCTCGCAGGTCCCTATTGTTTATGTAGTGACGACTTTTTTGTCCCAAATGATTGCATTTTTCACTGCCTGAACATACCCCAAAACTCACCAAACTTGGAATATAGGTCACACCTGCTGAAAATGTTAGAATCTATTGTCATTGAATTTTCCACCACTACGTGGCGTTATAATCCAGGAAAGTGCATTTTGCCTTATAACACCCATATACTTGATCACACATTCAAAAACCTTATATCCACGCGTTTGCTGAATTCTGCTGAATCTCCTGATGTAGGTCATGCCCATTGTCGCCTCCTGTTTTTTTTTTGGCAAATTCGCGAAACTTCGTAAACCTACTTTTTCGAACTCCTCACAGGCATTTTCCCCAATTTGCACGAAACTTTGCACACAGCATCTGTGGACCCTCCTGATAAAAACTTAAACGAATTGTGATATTTCAGACGATACTCAAGTTATTAAATAACAACTCTTCGGGCGGCTGTAGCTCAGTGGGTAGAGCTGGTGGACCAATGATCGGAAGGTCGCTTGTTCGAATCCCCGACTCCCCTGGGGTGGGACTGAGCTACATGCCGAAGTATCCTTGCTCCTGATGTGCAGTTGGCAGTTGGCCTGTGGGGCAGCCACTGCCATCAGTAAGGTTCCTGCAATGAGCTGGCGACTCATTCAGGGTGTACCCTGGCCTTCGCCCATGAGTAGAACTGGATTTGGCCCCAGTAAGCCCTGCAACCCCTCAGGGGGATAAAAAAGCGGCAACATCCCGCAACCCTCACGGAAAAGAAAACAAACAAACTTCTTGCAGATTTCATTCATAACAGGAAGTGTTGCATATCTCCACATTGGTGTGTCCAAATGATATGAAACTCAGCTTACTACCTCCCCATTAGCCCCCGAGGCTCTGTGCAAAATGTTGGGCAATTACCACTAGGTGGCGCTCTTTAAATTTAAGTATTTTATATCTCCACATCGGTAGGTCGGATTAACACGAAACTTGGTAAAATTATTGCCAATGCCCTCCTGATGATAGCTGACGAAAGGTGTTACCAGTGGACTCTATAGCGCCTCCTGGAATATTAAAAATCCAAGCCCCGCCTCCTACATGCACATACATAAATGACATTCGGTATGCATATGACAGATACAGATAATCCTACAGATTGAACATCACGGACTTCACATTCACTCAGTATCATCCCCAAACCTTGAAGATGAAAAGACCAAACTTCACATGTTTGATAAGAGTCCAGCCCTGAACACATACCAGTATACCAATATACAGTCATAGTCACAGCGCTACATATTGGAAATAGGAAATGACATTTGATCCTTTCCTGCACTGTCTGCACTGCAAAGACAGTTAAGAGATGCGTACATAATAATCAGGCTACGGGGCCGGGTACGCGGCACGCCCCAACAGCAGCATGCACCGACGCACGTGGACTGCGAGGGCCCGTTCATCGCTGCATGCAGCTTTAATTTTTTCTTTATATTTGTGGTAAAGTCACAGATTGATTTGCTGCTGTGAAGAGTCGATGAGTAGTGCAAACAGGTGGACAGGATAGAGGAGGAAAATAAAGAACATGCCTGAAATTAGAGAAATTGTTTAAAAGCTGGAAAAGCCAAAAAACAAACAGCTGCCCTTGATGTTTTTTTAAAGATCCTCAGTTATTCACTCCTAACCATTTTTTTTGTTAAATCCACCTGTGTACTGCATTTCCTGTCATCAAACTGACCTCCATCACCCAGCCATGTTCACTTAGAGGTCGCTGACCCTTGCTAATGGCAGCTAGTCATTAGAGCTAAAGATAGCTAGAGTATATTAAGCAACAGTTAGTGGTTATGCTGCCCCCTATAGTCTTGGAGGAACATTTTCTGTCCATTACTTCAAATTATACCTTTAGTAATCACTTCCATCTCTAAGCATGCTCTGTGCACCATCTGTGCAATTAATAAATCTACTCATACATACCTGGAAACTCTTCTTTGTGCAATAACTTGATCCACCACTTAAGTGCAATAATTTAATTTAACTGCTAATTTCTGCTAATGTCATTTATCCACTGTCTAAAAACACAATGCCATATAGTCCATATTTTATACTTATTTATCTATATTTATCCTCTATACAGTTCTCTACAGTTACATTTATCTTATTTGATTTTGTTTCTGTGAATTCTATTTTATTTACTTTTATTCTTATCTCTACTTATCTATACGTCATATATATATATATATATATATATATATATATATATATATATATATATATATATATATATATATATATATATATATATATAGCTAAGAGGTTATTGTTTACTGTTTATTCTAAGAGTGTATTGTTTATCTTATACTGTCTAAGAGTTTATTGTTTATCTTATACTGTCTAAGAGTTTATTGTTTATCTTATACTGTCTAAGAGTTTATTGTCTATTTTATACTGTATTTTTATACCTCTATTTTCTACTTGTAAGCTGCTGGAAATCCAATTTCCTTGTGGGAGTCATCCCAAAAGGATCAATAAAGAGAAGTCTAAGTCTAAGTCTAAGTGTGTTGTTCCTGAGGCTGTGTGTTGCTTGGCAACCATTCTGCTAAATGTCACTGAAAAACTGTATTCCTTGGTGGAATAATGATTATTTGTTATCAATAAATTATTCCCTTTTTTGTCTCCGGCTTATTTTATGAAACCTTACATGTATATGCTATAACTGTTTTTATAAAAGCAATTGGGAGCTATGGTTGCCCTGGTGTATCTTTTTCATTTTATACAGCTGTGTTGGTGAAAAAATTATATTGCCATTATTTTGACAGACACTAGGATTGTGATATGATTTACGATTAATGTGGAAATGATTATTCATGAAGAACAATTTTCATTTTCACTGAAAGAAATGTAAAGACTATATCCAAAAGAAATTTGCCTCCTTAAGCAATGGTCCACTCACTGGCAAATAAGATGAGAGTTTTGTCAAATGATCCCTGGACCTCATGCTGGTCATTATCGTACAAGTTTATTTTGAAGCAAGTGAGTTATAGACCGAGATTTTGACACAAGAACATTTTCAACAAAAGTTTGGAGACAATTTGTCGGCCATTGATCAGGCTGTAAAAGAATCTGTAAACAAATATAAAGAAAAGCTACATGTGATCAAGCTGAAGAAAAACAGAGGACTGCATGCCACCCTACCAGCCTCTTAGTGCAAAACGAACACCACAAGATTTTAGGATTAGGAATTTAGGAGAGGGAAGTGGACATCCAAGATCAAGCCTGCCTTGGACACGCACCTTTTAAAAGAAACATGGTAATTAATCTCCTCTATGGAATTACCACATGAACAGCTGTCCCTCCTCTCTCAGGGTCTGTCATGTGTCCCCACCAGTAGTGTTAATGCCTTTGGTTTGAAAGTGGACTTGTTCAGGTGTTTGACAGATCAAACTAAGACACTTTCGCTCTAAAAGTCCAGACACTGTTACCAGAACCTCCTCTACCTTGTTCAGAACTAAGAGTGCATTTTGCCCTAACATTACCAATGCCCCGAACAATACTACAGAATACAGAAAAGAATACAGAAAAGTTGAACAGGACATTATTAAAATGAATAATCAACCCTTTCACATGTCTATTAATTTGACAACTAATGAAAAAGTTGCTTT
>NC_044191.1:3007240-3084740 GCF_900880675.1 Sparus aurata | reverse complement strand
AACAGTTAAAGAAAAATGCTTTAATGAGGATGAACTTAACTCACAACTTGGTTTACAAAATGTGGGGGAGGAAAGGAGGGAGGTGGAGTGCCTCAGCAATGAAACCAATAAAACAAAACAAGGCCTATACTAATTCTTAGTCACAACACAAATCTCTGTCTTCTCTAAAAAAAGAATGTTCAAAACAACTGTCAAAACAATACACAAGTGGCATCCATCCACTGCTAAACTAGTGTTTTTAGACTGTGTTTACTATGTGATGACATGTATAGGGCACCCCAACTTACCTAACTCCCTTCTCCCACCACATACCTTTGACAATCCAAAACAAAACCAAGTCTGCCAGAGCATCTGTATAATGTGAGGACCAAACGCAAAATGAGAGGGAGTGAGCTCCTCTGCCCTTTCATTGGGCCTCCCTTCAGGTGACTGGCCATGCCAGAAATTAAGAGAAAAGGAGGTGGTGGCTTCATGGCCTCTCAGGTGCAGCTCATCACCTTGTCAGCACCTGAAGGAAAACTAGGGGTGGGAGAGACAGAGAAGAGGGGCAGAAAGAAAACAAACCCTCTGCCCCTGCTGGGCACGTAACACCCCCACCCATACAAGTCCAAACATCATGTGTTTGGAACGAGACAACAAAATCTGCCTGACTTACTATGCTGCACGGGATAATGCATCAGCAATAATATTTTCAGATCCCATTTTATGACTAATTTCAAGATTGTAATTATGAACAATCAGGGACCAATACATAAGACAATAGTAGTGGTTGTACATTCGGTGAAGGAATACCATGGAGTTATGATCTGTAAAAACCTTGATAGGCTTTGCACTTGATCCTAGGTAAACTTCAAAATGCTGTAGAGCAAGCAAGTGCAAGAGTTTCCTTCTCAATGGTGGAATACTTAAGCTGGTGTTTATCAACTGGGGCAGACCGAACAGGAGTGCAACAAAGAAGACCTTTCAGGCTATCAAACAACTGTTGACACTTACCTGACCAGACAAAGGGCTTGGAAGGACTGGTTAAAGCAGTCAGGAAGGTTGCCACAGAGGAAAAGTTTTTGCAAGACCTGTGATAGTAACCAGCTATCCCAAAGAAACGGCGCAGCTCCCTTCTTGTAGATGGTACTGGAAACTCAGCAATGGCTGTGATTTTCACATTTGCCAGACACCTCCGTCCTTGACCAACCTGCTAACCAAGATAGAGAACAGTACCCTTCCCAAACTCACATTTAGCAAGGTTAAGGGTAAAATGATGCGGCAGATAAGCGTCTAAAAACCTCCCTCAGTGTGGTCATGTGGCTAGCCCAGTCATCCGAATACACCACAATGTCATCTAAATAGGCTTTACAGTTTGAAACATCCCATATAGGGTAAATAAGGTATTATAATACCGTATTTATTAGCCTCTGGAAGGTAGCAGGAGCATTGCACAGTCATGGCCAATATCCCTTTAACATATCGAGCTTGCTTACATACTTTGAAGGACGGATTTCATCAATGCAATCATCAATACGAGGTAAAGGATGTGCATTAGGGACAGTGATTGCATTTACCCTGCGGAAGTCAGTACAAAATCTTGGACTTCCATCAGACTTAACATCTAGGAGACAAGGAGAACTCCAGGAACTACAACTTGGTACTGCAAATCCATTCAGCAATAGACATTCAAACTCTTTTTCATTACCTCTCTCTTAGCTGGACTAACCCAATATGCCCACTGTTTGATTGGCATAGGGTTAGTCAGAGCGATGTCATGTGTGATAAATGAAGTCTGGGAGAATATATATCTGGAAAGGCTTGGAATATCATATATGACTTTTGTATTGTCAATGCTCCGATCATGATGGAGATGAGGCAAATTGGACAATACCTCAGTGTTGCTAAGTCTCGCTCCCTGTGGTGAAGCATTACGCATCACCAAGCCATCAACAGCAGCAGAAGTAAACACCTCTGAGATGAATGCCATAGGTGAAACAACAGTTTGAGATGTAAATGGCTAATTATTATCCCCTCTGGGGTGGGACAGTTTCATCATGTTGACATGACACTCTCTGGTCTGTCGCCGGCGGCCAGGAGTTTGGATGATGTAGTTTGTGTCACTCAGTTTGCTTTCTATCACATAAGGACCTGAAAATCTAGTGGAAAGAGTAGAACCAGGTACAGGTGAAAGAATCAAAACTTTTGTCTCCCGGTTGAAACAAGTAAGCAACTGCTCTCTGGTCGTGATGTTTATTCATCTTCACATGGGAAGAGGTCATTGCATCCCTAGCCGAGGAGCAAGCCAGTTGGAGGTGCTCTTTAAGCTTGGCCACATATTCTGGAATGCTTCTTACCTTTTGTTCTGGTATGACCAAATGCTCTTTAAGGACCTTTAACAGACCCCTTACCTCACGTCCAAGCACTAGCTCAGCTGGACTGAAACCTAGTGACTCCTGTACTGCTTCACGGGCAGCAAACAGCTAGGAGGACACCATCATCCCAATCCTTCTGGGACTCAATACAGTGCTTCCTCAACATGGACTTCATAGTCTGATGGAATCGTTCAAGTTCCCCCTGGCTTTCAGGGTGGTAAGGGCTAGATGTTACACTACCAGTCAGAAGTTTGGACACACCTTCTCATCTAATGTTTTTTCTTTATTTTCATGACTATTTACATTGTAGATTCTCACTGAAGGCATCAAAACTATGAATGAACATATATGGAATTACGTAGTAAACAAAAAAGTGACTCAAAACATGTTTTATATTTTAGATTCTTGAAAATAGCCACCCTTTGCTTTGAATACTGCTTTACATACTCTTAGCATTCTCTCAATGGGCTTCATGAGGTAGTCACCTAAGATGGTTTTCAAACAGCCTTGAAGGAGATCCCAGAGACGCTGAGCACTTGTTGGCCCTTTTGCCTTCACTCTGTGATTTATCTCATCCCAAACCAACTCGACTGGGTTTAGGTCAGGTGACTATGGAGGCCAGGTCATCTGGCGCAGTACTCCATCACTCTCCTTCTTGGTCAAATAGCCCTCACACAGCCTGCAGGTGTGTTTGGGGTCATTGTCCTGTTGAAAAATAAATGATGGTCCAACTAAACATGTCGCTGCAGGATGCTGTGGTAGCCATGCTGGTTCAGTATGCCTTCAATTTTGAATGAATCCCCAACAGTGTCACCAGCAAAGCACCCCCACACCATCACACTCCCTCCTCCATGCTTCACAGTGTGAACCATGCATGTAGAGACCATCTGTTTACCTTTTCTGCATTGCACAAAGACAAGCGGGTGGAACCAAAGATCTCAAATTTGGATTCATTTGAGCACAGATTTCCACTGGTCTAATGTCCATTCCTTGTGTTTCTTGGCCCAAACAAATTTCTTCTGCTTGTTGCTTTTCCTTAGTAATGGTGTTTTAGGCCTGATTCGCGCAGTCTCCTCTAAACAGTTGTGTGGCATTCATCTGGGCTCTAATCTGTTAACTTGTGATTTCTGAGGCTGGTGACTCAGATGAACTTATCCTCAGCAGCAGAGGTGACTCTTGGTCACCTGATTTGGTTTACCAACCACCTGACACACATGACAAGTAAGTCAGCACTGCACCACATCAAATTTAAGTCCTGGCCAAAAGAAATGTTTAAGTACTCTGTTATAGGTCTTTGTGACCCCCATGTGTCCTGACCATAGGTGGTCATGAGCTAGGGACAACACCTGGGAATGAAAAACTGTAGGCACAACAACCTGATAAATCCCACCCCAATCCTCATTCTTTGAGACATCACTAGCCAAGCGGCGCATCAACAGGCCATTATCAAGAACATAGGCCACGTTTTTCTGCTTAGCTGCTTCCTGGCTAGCAACTGTGGAGTGACATTTCAAGAGCGTGACATCACCTTGTTGGGCCACAATGAACTTTTCCCTAGTGTGGGCAAAGGGAAAAACACAACCACTTTAAAGAATCCATTGATCAAAGAAGGCCGATTATGAACACGGTGTAAAGGAGCGGGTATGAATCTCATTCCAACACCCTGAATGATGGTGCTTGAGTGACAGGATGATTCATCGGACAAAGGTAATATGCCTTCTCTAATAATGGACTGAGACCCCCCAGTATCCCGCAGCATATTTACTGGCTGCTGGTATTTTGGATCCCCTGTAACTGAGACAAAGCCCTCCAAAATTAAGGGTTCGAAGCAGGGATCAGGTTCACTGTCATTTTGTGGGTTCTCAATGCCTGGTGACTTACTTTTAATCAGGCCCATGCTTTTGGGCTTTGGCACAGTAATGGGTTATGCTTCAGAGATAAACAACCAAGAACGTGACCTTTCTTATGGCAGTAGAACCATTCAAAGGCCTCATGTGACAGTGGGCCCTTGCCTCCTCAGAAGGAGTATAGCCAGGATTAGGTCACACAGGACATGATACCGGAATCCTTTCTGGATGGGAGGAGGACACAAACACATTTGTGTGGGTTAAAACAAATTCATCAGCTAAGACGGCAGTGTTGGACAGAGTGGTCATTTTTTGCTCATTCAAGAACACTACCATTTTCTCTGGCAAAGCATTCTTAAAATCCTCCAGTGGCATTAACTGATGAAGGGACTCAAAATGGCCTTTAACCCGCTAGCAGCGCACCATTTATGAAATAGAACCCCTTTTTCTTGTGCAAACTCAACAAAGGTTTGTCCACTAGGCTTCTTATGGATCCTGAATTTCTGCCGGTAAGCCTCTGGCACAAGCTCATAAGCACATACAATGGATTCTTTAATCATATTGCAAGCTTTCTTCTAAGGAAAGAGATGATACCACCTCTTGTGCTTGCCTACCAACTTGCAGTGAAGTAAGATGGGCCACATGTCTTTAGGCCAGTCTAATGCAGTAGCAATTTTCTAAATTTCATTGAAATAGAAGTTGACCTCTGACTCCTGAGATGTTGGCACAAAAGCTACATTTTCACCAACAACGAAAACTTTTACTTCTTGGTATGGGTTGCATGTATAAATTTCCCTGAATGTGGCGATGTTCAACCAGAAGAAATTCTCAGGGACTCTTCTTCAAGCTGCCGTAATTTGACTTCCTTCTCAGCTTCTATTTCAAGCTTGCGTACCTGTAATTGGAGGTCATACTCTGCCTTACGCATGCATTGAATAAAAACTCAGTCTTCACAATAAAGCATCATTAGGGTCGGAAAAGTTTTCTCACATTGTGTGAGGCAGATTTGGTCATCTGGCTCGGACCAGTATCTCACAGTTTAAGGGTGCTTTGACGATAACTGAATAATGACATGTAAATGTCTTCAGGCCAGGACTTTTACCAGATGTGTGAAGGTTGGTGCAGGATTGACAGTGTACTATGGAGTTAAAACACCATCTTGATTTATGGTAAATCATCAACATTTGGTCCTTAGAATTTGGTCTTCCCAGGGTTAGTTATCAAGCATGTGTGTTTGTGTTGTTGTTTGTGTGTGTGAGTCTGAAAGAACAAAAGCGAAAATTCTGGTTAGGGTTCAAAATACCACGCCACACGGCATAAACAAAGACTACAAACAAAATGGCTGACAAATGTGGACTACAACATATTTATTGTAACTCCCTTCAGTCAAATCACGAACAAGGCGCTCTTTGTTTACGGGCATTTATTGCATCTTCATGCCGTAAGAACTAAATAAAATAAATAAACAAATCATACAATTAGTCCATATAGTACAGAGCATTCTCATAGAGAATAACAGTTAAATACATATCACAGACACATAAAGACAGCTTGCATGTTCGACTAAATTCATAGACAATTAAATTGAATCATACAATATAAATTGTCATGGTAATGTTACTACCATGTGAAGTCGAGCGCTTGCCAGCTCGTTAACATACATAACGTAAACAACAAACTGACTTATTTACCTCATTGGCTGCATTAACTCAAAGGGGTTATAAGTCTTCTCTTCATCCAAAAGTTTGTGCATCCGCACACAACAACAAAAAATCCTTGAGACTCAAAATCATCAATTTGGGGTTCAGTATCTTGCTCAAGGACACGTCGACATGCAGCTCTTCATTTCATTCGGTTAAAGGTACTTTGCTGAATTCTAGCACGAGAAATCCATTTTGAATAGGATCTACGGCCAGCGTACAGAAGTTAGGTTAAGATCTTGGAACTGCAGATGGTCATATAAAAAAAGCCAAACAATTGATGAGATTAGATTTACAGTCTTAAAATAATTTTTCTTCAAGAAACACACCTAACCGTGAAGGAAGAGTCTTGAAGGATATATTTTCTTCTCTTCACTTTTTAATACTCAAGTAAGCGGGGTCATGACTCTTGTGCATAGGACAATTCCAGTTAATATCACAAAAGTAATTGCAGATAAAAATGGCAGATACCTGATAGTTCAAGATACTCTTTAGACAATTTTCGTCAACATATATGCACCAAATAAAGATGACTCTCATTTTTTCTGTGACTTGTTTCATCCCTTAAAGCTGCAGTCTAGAGTTTTGAGAAAAAGCGGATTTAGCCAGAAGATTTGAATGATACAGCTCCCAGGTCCCTCCTTTTTCCTCTCTGATGCGCTGCAGCCCGGCCTTCAAAGCCCCTACCCACAGAGGAGCCTGCTGTGCACGAGCAGGCTTGTAACCACGGTAACAGAGGACGCCAGATAACCAAGATGGCGCATTCAAAATAACAACAACATAAGCCCTGATTTTTCTATTTCTGACCAATACAACTAAATTACAATGACGAGTGCCTCATGCCGATCACTGTATATATCCAGAGTAACAAAAACTATTCTTCACATCGTGGTAGACCAAGTTACCAGCTAATTATTCAGGTAATCATCATCACCATGCTTCCTTCCTGAAGTATGAGTAGCGTTATTTCTCTAAAAACGTTATTATAACTGCCCGGTCACTTTAGCTAGATTTATCGTACAGCCATATGTGCTATTGTGAGTATTACCGTATATATATACTGTGCTATTGTGAGTATAACTGCCGCCACCATAGCCTTGTGGTTAAAACATAGAATTACACATATATCAAGCAGCGGTTCTGACTTGTCCAGCAGAAAAGCAGCTAACTCTGCGTCGCTCTTGAGTCCTTACAAATCCCGCAGCTCCCTCCACCTCTGAAATGACGCTCCAATATTTATCCTAGTTTTCTCTCTGGCTCGGTCCAATTCTTTGTTTTTACACTGCTTTTCTACATCAGTGTTCTTATTTCTTCTCTTTGACGTGGACAATGGTGGGGCATTATTCAGCTCTGTTGTTGTTGTCTGTTCTCGGCCATTGTTTACAGTTCTGGTATGAAAGTATCTGACCAGGTAAGAGCAGACACTGCGCCTGCGCAGGGGAGGAGAACTGCAGAGTACGCGCTGCATGAGGGAGGGGAGCTGCCAGCATAGATGCACGAAAGTGATTTACACTTCTCAGACACTCTCCTTGGCTCTGATTGGTTTTATTTAGTGGGGAGCGATGGATTCTTGCAAATCAAATTAGGGCCACTGGCTGGCGCCACATCAGTGGGTTCATACACAGCTGGCCTGTTTCTTATTCTACTGTCAGATCATAATGACAAAGCAAATATAGACAAAAAATAGTTACAGACTACAGCTTTAATGGCCAATATATCATAGCTGAAGACTTAAACTGTAGTTTAGACCCCGAAAAAGGTTGATCTTTACATTTAGACAAGACCTGTAATAAAAGTAGAAGTGATTCACCTATTTGCTGAAGAGTTTAATTTGAGGGTTATTTGGAGATACTGGAACCCTTAAGTATCAATGAATTCCAAAGTCCCGTAATTCATAATCCTGAATTGATGATTTCCTTGTTTCTGCAAGCCTAATATGGAATATTAAAGAATGTAATTAGGGCCCGAGCAGGTCATCGACCTGTGAGGTCCCTATTGAAATTGGAAAAATTATTCTTCTTATTATTTTTCCTCTCCGAGTTCGACTGCAGTTTTGGATGCCTGAACATAATCGAAAACTCACTAAATTTGGAATATACGTCACATCTGGCGAAAATTGCAATCCTGCATTGTCACTGGGCGTGGTCATGACCTGCGGGCTCTGTAGCGCCCCCTAATTTTCAGCCCCGCCTCCCACAAGTGCATAGAAGAACGACATTCAATACGCAGACTCCTCATAACTAGATGCACAAAAAACCCACTTGGACCGATACCGTCACTCCAACAGGAAGTCAGCCATTTTGATGTGTGGCGGCATTTTTGTCCAATTCATGCCTACTTTGAAAACTATCATGTCCTAGAGTTTAAACACCACAGTCTTCACATTAACTCAGTTATCATCTTCATGCCTTGAAGAACAAAAGTTATTAAAATCTTTCAGCTACATCATAGTTTAGTGGGCGGGACGGTGGAAACCATTTTTTTCCTTTGCCGTCAAGCATGAAGGCTTTATAACTTCAACATACAATTTCTTATCTACACCAAACTGCTCATAAGTGTAGAGGCTGTTGCCCCGAATACATCTCCGCATCAATATTTAGTCGGCCATTTGGATTTTGGCCGCCATTTTGAAATATTGCCAATCTTCGTACTTAAATTATCTCCTCCTACAGATGTAACACCAGTGGCTTCACAAGCACTCAGTATCATCCTCTGACCTTGAAGATGAAAAGTTATTGAAATCTTTATCCTACGTCATACCTGCTGGCCGCGGTGGAGCAGTCAATTCAAATCCTTCGCCGTAAAGCCATTTTTCCCCTTTGCTGTCAAGCATCAAGTCCTTATAAGTTCCACATACAATGCCCCATCTCCACAAAATTCCTCACAAATGTAGACAATCTCGCCCTGAATACATCTACATATCCCTTCAAAGTTGGCCATTTTGAATTTGGCGGCCTTTATGAAATATTGCCTGACATCATACTTTCACATCTTCCTCCTACAGATTGGACACCACAGACTTCACAATCAGTCAGTAAACTCCTCAGACCATGCCAAAGACACGCTAGGAAAATCTTTATCCTACGCCATACCTGCTGGCAGTGGCGGTGCCCACCATTACAATCCTTCGTTATGAAGCATCAAGTCCTGATAACTTCCTCATACTATTTCCTATCTCGGCCAAATCTCTCAGGAATCTAGAGGGAGTCGCCATGAATAGATCTGTGCATCAATACTGTGTCATGTCCATAGCGCCACCCACTGGAAACAGGAAGTCAGACAAACATCATCCGATTGTCATGACGTTCACTGCTTGTTTTCTCCCCGTCATGACATGCTTGTAACAGGTGAGCGCACAGTCCGACAACGCCGCAGCCCGACGCGCGCGGACTGCGAGGGCCTGTTCATCACTGCTTGCAGTTTTAATTATGATAGTGTTTTGTTCTCAGACCATGCTACTGATAGTCTGGTTTATGTAGACCAAGAGGTGCTATGGGATCCATCCAAATAGAGATTTCAACTTTTAATCTTCATGGTCATTTAAGTTTTTAAGGAGGGCTTTTGAAACTGTGTGAAACTTCTGTACAACAATCCTTGTGTAGAAATAATCACCAGAAAACATTGTTTCAAGGTTGATAAAGAAAATATTCATGTTTTACTTCAACACAGACGTGACTCCAGCATCAGAATCAGAATTTCCTTTATTTGTCCCGCAAACAGGGACATTTCTTCATCACTGGAGCCAAAGGACAGTAGTATTGTTATAAACAATAATGATAGTAAAAGAATAAACAATACAACAAAAAAGTAAGAAATAGAGGGAAGCAATGGAAGGGTATTGAGGCATACTCCTTAAAGCTTCCACTACTCTCCTATATATATTGAGATAAACCCAAACAGCTAAAAAAATAATAACATAAATAAAAAAAAAATAATAATAATTACCGCCTTTTAACCACTTTGTGTCATTTAAATATGTATATCAGAGTAAATATGTGCAGGGTTTTTGAATCGGTAAAAGGATGTAATCCTTTTACAGACAAAGTTTGTTTATGTGTGTTTGTATGCATATATGAAGATTTGTGTAGAGTTGTATTTGGATTTACACACACACACACACACACACACACAATTTCTGTTATCCATGAGAAAACTTTTTTTGTAATAAAGTTGTACCAAACTCCCATAATGATTTTGTGTATTTTTATTTATTCTAGTTCTCACATGGATAGGCAAACAAATGCCTACAACCAAAAGTGATTTCAACTGGAGGGGAGCTATAGAGACTACTAAGGATCTTATACCTGAATATTATACTTGACTCTGCAGAAGTAGCACGAGATGAATAAGTGATTTTGTGATGATCTGTCTTTGCTCTCTTGTTATGCCCACGCCTGACTTGTCTTCCTCCTACACTTGCTTGTGAGTACTATATTAAAGCATGTTATTTAGAACCGCCAGTCCAAATGAACCAAAAGCACATGGCCCATTTTAAATTAATTAAAAAAGAAAGAAAAAATGAAAAAACAAATTCATGAATTAATGAAACTGAACATGGAGGTGGTGCAATGTGGTGCAATACATGAAACACATAACAGTTTGAAAACTTATTTTGCATATTTTTCACCACATGCAATTAAAACGTGTCATTGGCAGGATATGCTCAAATGTTCCCTGGTCAAAATAATGTTCCACTTCTGTTAGAATTGAGTTATCTGCAATGCCACCCAGCGATGCAAGCTACGGTGGTACAGAAATCAAGGGGAAATGGATTTTAATACAACACCAGATAAAAGGAAATATAAATAAAGAATACAATGTAATTTAACTCCCTTGTTTTATTAGTTTTTATTAAATATTCACCATTAAGAAAGTAATCATACATATTTTATGGTAATGTCAAACTTAATAACAAATTGAAAATGAGAAACATTTTATTTATCTATTGTGTATGACATGTCTTTTGGGAATCACGGATTAAAGGAAAACACCACAATTACACTCTGTTTGCATACTGGAGCTGGATAATACCATTTAAGCCTGCTATATCTGAACCAGACATGAGTGTTTTTTTGTTTTTTTTAAATAAACCCCATATTTAGTGAGGATAGGCAAGAGATATTTGAAATGCTGGGTATAGGTTTGATTCCACGTTGGCCTTTTAATCAGTACTGGTGTCACTCTCTGTACAGGCTGATCACTGCAGTATTTGACAGTTTGTGGCTGTGGAATTAAATAGAGACGTGATTTGCATGTGACATTGAGGGTTTTAGTGCTTCAAATTGTGTCTCCCTGATTTACCATGCAGACAAGCCTATCTGTATGTATGCGGCTGCTCTGAGAGGTTCAAACCACTGCTTTGTGTTAGGGCAAGAGGTTATGTAGAGACTAGAGCTAGCCCTCTCCTCATCTCATCTCGACACTTACCTCCCTCTTTTGTACTCCAGAATTGATGCACTCAATAGTACAGTAGGTTTTCTTTTAATCTTGCTGAATTGATGCCACTGCTTTTTGTCCACCTTAGCTCTGGGTAGCTCTGGTGGATGCTCTTTTGATATCATCAATGAAGCCCCCCCCCCCCACCAGACCCTCATTTTCATGTACAACTTACAAGGTGGGTAATATAGGTTTTATTTTTTGCACCAAAATAATCATGTAACATTTTTTTTAGTATTTCTTTCAATGAGATATTTCTGAATTAGCAAAATGTTATCTCATTCGCTTTCAATCAATTCTCGCCCCAAAGCAACATTCATACACCTATTATATTTCAGCTCAATATGATGCTCTCACTCAAAATCAATTTTGTGCCTCAGAGGTTCACCTCACTTCTTGAAAAGGGAATGGCGAAACTCTCTTGGACAACCAACGTAATTCTGAAATGTTCCCAAATGCCTTTTCACCTTTGTGCTGTCTGTCGCGCTGACAATGATTCTCTCACATGTGGGATGAAAGAAAGGAGAACCTTTGCCAGAGTGCCTTTGAAAATGACTCACTGCTTGAAGGATGTAGCCTGCACATTTTTGCTTAGTGCTGCTGGAGCCAGATCACTTTAGTCATGGCAACCCTGCCTGTCGTGTGTCACTTATTGTTTCTCATGGAGAGCAGTCAGTACCGTGCAGTGGCTACAAAGACTGGGGAGAACAGGAGGAAAACCAACTCACCCCTTCATGTTATTTAACACTTGTTGGTGACATAACTTACTTCTGTTAAAAAAAGGCAGTAAAATAGTCTCTTACTTAAAAACAACTTAATCTTATTCAGTTCTTGTCTTTCCAGAGTAATTATACAGGCCTCAGAAGATTTATCAAGTGTTTTGATGTGCTGGCCTTGCATGTACATTTCAACAAATTACAGCACAAATTACAAAAATAACATATGATAAGTTGCCAGTGTATGAGGTGTTGCAGTCTTATGTGACAGACATTCAGTAACACTTGTTTTCAAGAGGGTTATAAGTAAATTACTGATGTGTTGATTCTACTGAATGACAATTTTATAGGTTGTTTGTGTGTCTTCTTAGTGGTGTTTCTAATGCTTGAGGCTAAAATGATATATAGAGACATTGTGGATCATGAATTGCTAATAGGTGATGAAGCAGTTCATTGTAGACATGACATGTTGTAAAAGCACCGGCTGAGTCTTACATTAATGAAGATCAGTATCAGAGATGTCTGGATGAATTATATCACAGGTGGAGTAAAATCATATGATCTCCAGCTGCACGTCATCATTATACAACACAAGGTTGCATAAAGAAAGTCGATAAACTCCTTCATGCTACATAAATTACAAAACATATATACTGTTGTTTATAAAAAATATATACATAAACACATAGTTCATACTTTGAATTTGTGTCAGGGTATTTGGTGATGAAATGAAAATTATGACATGGTCAGCATCAAAATGTTAACATCAGGTAAAAACTGTCCATCCACTTTGACTGTGTGTGAGCACCAAGCTTCAATGTTATAAACACAGAGTCCACCTCTCCTCCTCCAGCTGCAGTCCCGCAACCTGTCAGCGTGGAACATGGTCTGCCCGTCGACTGCAACAGCTTGATCTGAGATATGCTAGAGACAGGTCTCTGTGGGCACAACAGTCTCTAATTAGACGTTGTTTATCAAGCCTGAGTCCCATTTGTCCATTTCCTTTTTTCTGCAACTGCCTGCCAGGAGCAGCCTTAAACCAAGATGGATTAGCATAGATTTTATTCTGACTCTATTCCTCTGTGGTGCGATCCTGCTGGTCAGGATGGTCAAAAGACATCATGGCCTGTAATGGTCTTAAAGTCTGCTGTTCTTAATCCAAAACACCTTTTTCAAAAAAAAAAATATATATATATAATATTCTGCCATAGGCAATACCTACTTAATTTCAGCAGTACAGTCTGGAAATATTATGGTTGTACCAAAACATAAAGACATCAGACATCAGCATGAATCAACGCACATTCCACTTAAGCCCAGGTGTGTGTTGGCTAACGTCCATACTATGATACAGAGCAACACATTCATTGACTAGTTGAGGCTTATTCAAACAAAATTAAAGAGGCTATGTATTTGTTGGATCTATTCGAACGTGTTGTCATTCAGTTACATTTGTATTATCTAATCATGATCATGATCTGCCCTTTACCATACCCTATACTTATGCTTGCCATAGTTATTTTGTCTAATTAAAATGAGCAACATTGGTTAGAGAAGCAGAAGAAGTTATGAAGTAGCTTTCTAAACCTTTACCTGTGATGATGATAATAATAATAATAATAATAATAATAATAATAATAATAATAATAATAATAATAATAATAGTATTATTATTAGTATTATTATTATTGTTGTTATTAGTATTAGTATTATTATTATAAATATAATGGTGATGGTGATTACCATATTCAAGTGAATTCAAATCAGTTTTAGTTGGATTTCTATCCCTGAATTCTTTGTGGTTTCTAAAAGGATAAACGGACTTTAAGATCATTTAATTTATTAATCATTATCATATAAATAATCATATGTTACATAAACTCCAACAAGGCTGATGTGAACATGAACACTGATATGCTGGTAAATGCAGACAAATTGCCATTAGCCATAAGGGAATATATTGGTGAAAATGTGTAGAAAAGCATTTATATAATTATGTCTGAGATTGGGTGAAATCACCCACGGAGCTATAGAATCAATAAATGTGTTTTAAGCACCACACCTTATCTTGAGACTTTAACATTAACCTTCCATTAACCATTACACAAGCACTTAATTGCACCTCAGTCAATAATGTTAATTTAGAAAGGCTTTGAGCATTAGTTTTTAGAGATATGTGTATTCATGTTATGGTAAAGTGGTGATCTTTGGAAGGGGCTATTAGAAGATGAAAGCGCTAATATAGAGTAAAATATTTCATGCTGAGATGAGTTATGATGGTGAATGTGCTTCTTTGCACTAATCTGAGTGGAAGGTCAATGCCTTTTAGGACAGTGATACTAAAGTGATGGGGATACCCTCTATCTCGCCTTAACCTCCAACTCTAATTTGGCCCAGTGGAATACAACAAATGGTGTGCATAATTGAACATTACTTGCCTGATGATTTCTGGCAGGCCTGGCAAGGATTCTCCCAGGTCAACACTTATGTCACTTTAAGGGGAAAAATGGGACTAATTTTGCACTTTGATCTCTCTTAAATAATAATAGAGGCCAGGAATCTTTATTAGTCTTTACAGAAAGTAACTCATACAGAGTGACTTCGATTTATCATTTTCCAACATTACCTTGAGTCTTTAAGATGAAGATAGAGAAAATGTGCTACTGATGTGCCTTCAAAGCAAAATGGACATAGCTATATAGGCAGGTGATAAAGTGACGGGACAGAAATATCTCTGACAGCATTTGATACCATTAGAATAATTACCACTGGTGCTTTTCCTGAAATGGACAAAACTCTTTCAAATCAATGTTGATTTGAATGGAGCATTCAATTGGAGCATTATCTAAAGAGAATCCGTTTTTCAAAATAAAACAACTTTCCGAGTATGATCGTCAATATAACGGAAATAAAATAACGTATTTATTCTTTCTCTGCGGACCGCGGCCCGGTGGTTGGGGACCACTGCTCTAGTGAGTATTTCCAGCAGTGGTGTAGGTGGTACTGGGTCAAAATAAACTACATTGTGTGTTATCATGGTAATGATCTCCCATTACAACATTGTGGCCAGTGCTACTTCACATCTGCACACCACTGGCCAGTTGCATCAACTGGGCTTTACTATGTCTGGCTTTAATTGCTAAGTCAATCTTAGTTAAGACTAGTCTTTAAAATGGATTCTAAGTCTGAACATAAGCCTAGTCTTGACTGCGCCCAGTGTTAGCGATGTGCTTTCATGTGAATACTACTTGGCTATGGCTGTTGCCTCTCAGCAGCAGTGGCGTGCACAGACTTTTTGAAGGGCAGGGGCGAAAAGAAAAAAAAGGGCACATACAGCGCGTTCTCATCACTGAAGAGGGTACTAAGTTCCGTGTGTTGCCGAGGGCACTTTAGACATGTTTATATGTTATACAAATGGCACATTATATAGCCTTAAAACAGACTAACTAGACAGACTACTCAAGTTCATTTGTAGTTAGGATCAGCATCCACGAGAACTGTGTAGATTCAACATTGGACTGTGAAGAACACACAGAGACATGGATGTATGAAGGAAATAAAACCCTAGGGGGTCTGGGGGCCCTCCCCCAGAACATTTTCAATTAAGTAGATGCCATTTCCTGTATTCTAGTGCATTTTAACACCATATTAGCACCAGATAATCCAAACTGGTTCTGTGAGATATAGCTCTGGCTTAATATAGATCAAAAAGGGGCCCAACATTAAGTCATTGCAACAGTAATGTTTCATAGTATTTCTTGGTCTTAATAAGTCTTCTGGAGTTTAGTGTGTTTTCTTCACCCAATAGGGCTCTGTGATAAAAACACAGGAAACAATACACATTTAAAATATTTATTTGACACCTCAAAAGAAACAAACTATGATGAAGCATGTACATACAGTGGCTTGCAAAAGTATTCACCCCCCTTGAACCTTTCCACATTTTGTCATAATACAACCACAAATGTAATTGTATTTTAATGGGGTTTTATGTGATAGACCAACACAAAGTGGTGCATAATTGTGAAGTGGAAGGAAAATGATACATGGTTTTTAAACATTTTTAAAAATAAAAAACAGAAAAGTGTGGTGTGCAAAAGTATTCACCCCCCTGAGTCGATACTTTATAGAACCACCTTTCCCTGCAATGACAGCTGCAAGTCTTTCGGGGTAAGTCTCTACCAGCGATGCACATATAGAGACTGAAATATTTGCCCATTCCTTCTTGCAAAATAGCTCAAGTTTAGTCTGATTGGATGGAGAGTGTCTGTGAACAGCAATTTTCAAGTCTTGCCAAAGATTCTCACTTGGATTTAGGTCTGGACTTTGACTGGGCCATTCTAACACATGAATATTCTTTGATCTAAACCATTCCATTGTAGCTCTGGCTATATGTTTAGCCTCGTTGTCCTGCTGGAAGGTGAACCTCCGCCCCAGTTTCAAGTCTTTTGCAGACTCTAACAGTGCTCTGTGAGATGTTCAAAGCTTGGGATATTTTTTCATATCCTAACCATGCTTTAAACTTCTCCTTAAACTTTATCCCTGACCTGTCCGGTGTGTTCCTTGGGCTTCATGATGCTGTTTGTTCAACAATGTTCTCTAGAAAACCTCTGAGGCCTTCACAGATCAGCTGTATTTACACTGAGATTAGATTACATACAGGTGGACTCCATTTACTAATTAGGTGACTTCTGAAGGCAATTGGTTGCACTGGATTGTATTTAAGTGTATCAGAGTAAAGTGGGGTGAATACTTTTGCACACCACACTTTTCAGTTTTCTATTTTTAAAAATGTTTGAAAACCTTGTATCATTTTCTTTTCACTTCACAATTATGCACCACTTTGTGTTGGTCTATCACATGAAATCCCATTAAAATACAATTACGTTTGTGGTTGTAACATGACAAAATGTGGAAAAGTTCAAGGGGGGTGAATACTTTTGCAAGCCACTGTATATGTTTCCAACTGAGCTGTGCACTTAAAAAGGTATTTTAAAGAAAAACATTTTTAAAAATTAAAATAGAATAAAAAATCCCAAATGCTTAGCCTGGCGGGGGGTCAACTTAAACCTGGCAGTAACCCTGATATGCAATGCTAACCCCACTTTTAATTTTACTGGCTAGCTTAAAAAAGCTATTCCCGCAAGACTTAACTAGGCTAGCTCCTCAGCCTAGGCTTAAACATGTATTTTCACCTAAGAGGGCCCTTTTGCCACCCAAGTGGACAGTTTATCATGTTTTAACCAGCCAAGAGGGCAGTTTAGTGTTTCTTCCACCCAAGAGGGCAGTTTAATTTGTTTTGCCAACAACGAGGGCACTTAAGTGTGTTTTGCCAACCAGGAGGGCACTTTAGCACGCGTTTTTGCCTCCCAAGAGGGCACTTTAGCATGCGTTTTTGCCACCCAAGAAGGCACTTTAGCACCATTTTTTGCCTCCGAAGAGGGCACTTTAGCACACATTTTTGCCTCCCAAGAGGGCACATTAGCACGCGTTTTTGCTACCCAAGAGGGCAGTTGTATTTTGCCAACCAGGTGGGCACTTTAGCATGCGTTTTTACCTCCCAAGAGGGCACTTTAGCGTGCATTTTTGCCACCCAAGAGGGCAGTTGTATTTTGCCACCCAAGAGGGCAGTTTATCATGTTTTAACCAGCCAAGGGGCAGTTTAGTGTGTTTTTTCCACCCAAGAGGGCAGTTTAGCACACGTTTTGGTTCCCATGAGGGCACTTTAGCGCACGTTTTTAAACAACTGGGCCACAAGGGGGGGCAATCGCCCCCCCTGCCCCCCCCGTGCACATCACTGAGCAGCAGCATGTGTTACTAGAATGCACTTATTATGAGAGTGTCTATCTAATTTGCAACATTATCAATGGTCAAAGTATAATAAAAGGCATTTTCACTGACACTGAAAAGCATTAATGTAGCTGTATATCCACCACAAGAAAATACTCTCTGCCAAGCTGTCCAGCATTATACCACACTTCCTTATATAATCACAGAGTTTTGTGAGTTGTTGAGTTAGGGGAAACTAATAAAACTGAAATTCTGTTTTTAGCAAAACTCTATTATCCCTGTGGAACCATGTTGGCTACTCTGCGATTAGACAGTTTTGAGCAGTAACATCGCTACAAGTAGCGTTGTTACTAGTTTAACTACATTTCTCAGTAGCATGGTGGTAGTGTCGCTGTTTTCTGAAACACATAGCTTTTCAGTAGCTTAGCTCTTTTATTGACCAAGTAGTGCGGTAGCGTCCAAGCTACAGTTTTCCAAACATCTCTGAAGCTCAGCACAGCAGAGCTTTCTGCTGCGGTCTGAAATAAAAGGATCAGTCAGTTACGCCACTGCCATACACAGCCGTGTATGTGGAGCCGACAGAAGCACTTCCGTATGACGGTGACATTACGAACCAGTCCTTGGACTGATGCCTACAACGTCTCTGCTGCAGGGGAATACAGACAGGGGAGCTTGAGTAAGTTACGTTACTTGATGGAAAAATGGCAGAGGGTGAGGAGGACGGAGACAAATTGATCCCGAGGGATGCAAAAGACAAACTTAGATAATAAACAAACACAGTAATGTTACATTTAGGAGGTAAGAGGTGGGGAAATGAGGGAACAGAGAAACATTTGAAAAGTTTACATTACTCTGAATTATTACTTTTTGGATTTTTAACCAGCAGAGGGTACAACAATAAATGAAGTTTGTTAAAGTAGATTCGGGAACTAAGACCACGCCTCAAACGCGTCCCAATTTCTGCACCAAAAGTACTTAAGCACACCGCATCCGTTTCTTTCTCCTTGACTCAGTCTTCACATGATCGTGACAGACCGACAGCGAAAGAAAAAGAAAAAGAAAAAGAACGCTTACCTTAACAATGGACCAGCTCCTTCTCTACCCGTCAGACAGCGACACATTTGAAGGAGATCACCACACTCCAGAAGTCCCAGAAACCTCTCCATCAATCAACGACAATATCCAATCCTCTCAGCTACCTCGGATGCGCTCCGTCATCCACATTCCCTGGGGCTCTCAGCATTCATCTTCCAACATTGCCGACATCTTTGGACCTTCACCTTCCAGCAGCCTAAGGGGAAGATCCCGTCTTCAGCGTCCAAGGGACATCGGCCGCTCCACACAGCCATCACCTACCCACTCGACGTCCAGGCGCTCGAGCAACAGGCGAAGCTACTCCGGCCCGGATCCACCCCGTCAACTCTCCAACGGTGCCTCAGCCGCAAACATCTCCGACTGGACAGTCGCTCGCCTCAAACACACACCCAGCCAACTCAACATCCCTTTCCATCGCTCCGACAAAAAGGCAAAACTTTTCCAACTCCTCACGGACTCTAAGCAACGCACCACTCTCCCTCGCCGAGCTTCCCGAGCACTTCTGGGTTCGCAGCGCCGCGTCCGCAGCAACGTCGATGACGTCACAGCGTCCCGCCCAGCCTTCAGGATCAGCCCTCTCAGAGGGCCAGGTCGTATCACACTCTGCACAGGCCCTTTCTGTCCCAGAGTTATCCCAACCTTCTTCCCTTTTTCCTCAGCCCTCACAGACAACCCGAGCACACGCATCCCTCCATCCCAGCATCCTTTCCTCTTCTCTCATTTCTACCTTTCCTATCCCATCTTCCCTGACCACCTCAGCGCCTCCCATCTCGATACAGGCCACCACCGTCACCCAGCCCGCACCTCCAACAGCGACTTACTGGTCAAAATCCTCCTTTTCCTCCTGTTTCTCATTTTCCCCCTCCCTTCCCCTACCCTCCCCTCCCCCCATAACCCACATGTAAATAACATTTCTCATCCTCCATTTCATGCGCCCCTTTTTTCCACAGCTCCACCCGCAGCAGATTTCAGCGCCTTTCCCACCCATCTTCCCCCGCCCAACAGCTTCACCTTAGCCACCGCACCACCTGTAGCACGCCCAGCCGCACCCGCTCGACCATCCCCCGTGTCACCCTCACTCAGGCATCAGATCCTTGCCGGTAACTACGTTGACCTCGCTCAACTCATTCACCCTTCCTCATGCTATCCCCAGTTCCCCAGGGAAGTGCTAACTTCACACAACCCCGTCGAACTCAAACAACCACTCACCACCCGCTCCAAAGAACTCACAGCCGTCGAATTCGCTTTCACTTTCTCACTGTACCGCGACATCATCTGTTCCACCTTCCCCGACCGCAGGTCAGAACGGGACGACTACCTGTCACTGATCCTTGACCTGGCCTTGTGGTTCGGCGGACACGGTTTCTACACCTATCACATCCTCTTTGCATCACAAGCCACCGGACGTCTGCAACAGTTTAACCAGGGAACATACTGGGGCACTTTAGACCCCGAGCTGTATTGCCACGTTTTCGCAGCTCGCCCTTCCCTCAACTGTGACCTGTGCGGCGCACCATCCCACCCGGCCACCCGGCCACAGCATGCACCCTCTCCACTCCCTTGCCTCGCACCACCTCAGCCCAAAATAAACAGAACCCTGCTGTTTTCTGCAGCCTGCCCACAGCAGCCCCCCCCTCCGTCTATCATCCCGAAACCAGCTAACACCCCGCCAACCCCCCTCGGCCCCCCTTCCCAAAGGCGTGGATAAGAGAGGAAGACCAATCCTTGACCAGGGCGGGAGGATGGTGTGTAACAATTTCAATGACCTGGGGTGCAGCGCCTCTAGTTGCCGATTCCTCCACACCTGCTCCTTCTGTGCCCTCATAACCCCACCAAGCACAGCTTGTGTAAGTATCTCAATACACCAATCAAAATCAACGCTCTCGCCACCGCCTTAAAAAACCATCCAGACCGCCAGTTCGTTAAATTCCTCATCCAGGGTTTTACACACGGCTTCCACCCAGGTTTGCAGGTCACGCCAGATTCCTCCTACACATGCCACAATTTGCAGTCAGCCATCACCGAGCCCGATATAGTCGACAAACTCCTGGATAAGGAAGTTAAAGAATCCTTCATGATCGGCCCATTTTCCAGCCCACCCTTCCCAACATACAGAATCAGTCCAATCGGCATAGCCACTAGAAAATACTCAGGAAAAAAGAGACTAATCATAGACCTCTCATCCCCCCACGGATCGACCGTCCCAAGTATCAATAGCTTAATTCCCAGTCCAGATTTCTCCATGCATTATACTTCAATCGACCACGCCATCTCCCTCATCCGCCTAGCCGGCCAAGGAGCCTGGCTATCCAAGGCTGACATCACCAGCGCATTTAAAGTCCTCCCCATCCACCCCGACTTCTGGTGTCTTTTCGGCGTCCTCTGGAATGGTGCATACTACTTTGCAGTGCGTCTGACCTTCGGGTGCAAAAGCAGCCCGAAAATATTCAACTCTCTATCCGAAGCACTCTGCTAGATCCTGACTAACAACCACAAACTCCCCCATGTCCTCCACCTCCTCGATGACTTTCTCGTCATCACGCCGCCATCTTCACCCTCATTACACGGTCTCAACACTCTGACCTCCACATTCCTCGAACTCGGAGTTCCCCTAGCCCCAGAGAAAACGGAAGGCCCCAGCACTTCCTTGGAGTTCCTGGGCATCACCCTAGACTCCGTTTCATTCCAAGCATCCCTTCCTCCCGAGAAAACCCACCGGATCGCCCTACTCATTTCAAACTTCCTTCTGGCCCACAAATGCAGCAAACGGCAATTACTCTCGCTGCTAGGCCACCTCAACTATGCCATCCGTATCATCCCCCAAGGTCGTTCCTTCTTGTCACACCTCCTCTCCATAGCTGCTTCCGTCCCATCTCTCCATGCCCACGTTCCGCTGGACGAAGCATGCAAGATGGAGCTAAAACTGTGGCATCAGTTCCTGGAACGGCATCTTGTTCTTTTACGATGACCACGTCACTAAACCAGAAGACATCCAGCTGTTCATAGACGCAGCCCCTTCCGGCGGCTTCGGCGGCTATTATGGCGGCAGGTGTTTCTCAGCCACATGGCCGCCCGAATTCTCTTCCCTCACTCCTTCCTCGACCATATACGAAATGTATCCAGTCCTGATAGCAGCCATCCTTTGGGGCCACGAATGGTCAAAGAAGACCATCGTCATATACTCAGACAACAGCGCCGTCGTTGACATAATCGACAAAGGGCGGTCGCATTGCCTTGACATCATGCAGTTCATACGAAGGCTCACCCTGGTCTCAGCCCAACACCAATTCATCATCCGTGTCTCCCACATCCCAGGTCATAAAACTCAGTCGCTGACTAACTTTTTCGTTTCTCTTTTCAGAGATTCAGACAATTGGCACCAGCCTCCGAACCTCTTCCGACCCCAGTCCCACCGTTTTCAGCAACCATATTCAACTGACTCCGCCACTGGAACATCTAGTCTCCGTTTCCCGAGACGCCATCCTCAACAGCGTCGCTCCGCTTATGCTCTCATCGTACCTGACCAGATGGAATTGTTACAAAACTTTCCACTCCACTTACAGCCTCCCGTTCCCTTCTTTCGACTTCCTAACACTCTCCAACTTCATTACATTTGCCCATTCCATCCTCAAGATAAAATCATCCACCACCCACGTTTACATCAGCGGCATTAACTTTTTCGCCAAACTATCCTCAGGGGCCCCCTGTCCAGCCTCATCCCACTCACACATAAGCATGCTATTCAAAGGCCTACGTAAGGCCGAACCTCGCCCCACAACGAAACGTTTGCCCCTCACTTCAGACCTCCTTGCCCGCTGCATTAGTACTCTCCGCTCCGGCTATCTGTCTTCACATCGACAAAGTCCCAGAGTCCATGTTCTTATTAGCTTTCTATGGATTCCTACGCTGCTCAGAATTCACCGCTCCATCCCTTGTCTACCAACCTACTCAACACGCCTCTCTATCTGACATTTCCATCCAGTCCGCCGACACCCTCATCTTCCACCTCAAACTCAGCAAGACCAACCAGTCTGGTCAACCTCAACCCATTTACTTCTTCCGCCTAGACTCTTTCCTAAGTCCATACGAACCCATTCGCAACTACGTCACTTCAAGACTAGCCAACCAAGCTTCCCCCCCAAGACCCTCCGTTCGTCTCAGAAACAGGCCAAGTTGCCTCACGATTCTGGTTTCACCACCATTTTCGTTAAATCCTCTCCAGATCCGGAATACTCCCCGAGCTTTATTCAGGTCACTCATTCCGCATAGGAGCCGCCTCCACTGCTTCCAGACAGGGGATCCCTGACCACACCATAAAAATCCTCGGCCGTTGGTCTTCCCCCACGTACCTCACGTACATCCGCCACAACCTGAACGACATCAGAAATGCCCACTTGCACCTTTCCGCCTGAAGTCCTCTTGGGGATCATTCCCGAAAGAGGAAGCATGGAGACTCGGCTTCCCAGATTCACCTACGTCCCACCGCCACCAAACCACGCCGGTCCACCAACCTCCTCCCTCATCGTACACCCTACAACCCCGACTCCCCTTTCATCCCTTCATCCCTCCATCCCTTCATCCCTCGACCCCCATCCCGTCATCCCTCTACCCTCGACCCTTATCCCTCACCCCTCCTAGCCTCCTTCCCTCCCCTTGAACCCTCAATCTATCCCTCTCACACATCGTCGATCCTACAAAATTCATTCTGTTCAATAAACCTTTCTAAATTCATATCAGCACTTGGCGTGGTCTGTGTTAGTGAATGCAATTTCTACAAAACCAAAGTATGATGGTTAGTCAAAATTATTAGCTTGACATGTATGTAGATATAGCTACTAGTACAGAGTGGGCCTAATAAAAAATACCACTTTTGAAACTGGCAGTTATATGGTATACTGGTAGATGGATAGAGTACTTCCCCAAAGGGAAATGAAAGAAGTGTTACAGCCACTTGACATAAATCAAATACAAAAACAATTAGGTAGGTAAAAGATACAAATACAATTAAAGTCTGAATTATATATAATAATTAAATAGACTAACTCAAATATAAAATATAAATAAAAAATCTGAAACTAGAATACATAACTATAGAAAAATATAACTATAATATACTATTTGCTGAGTATACACTGTTTAATTATGTTAATATGCTAAAGTTGTTCCAATATATATATCTTAAAAAATAGCTTTGACATAGTTAATCTACTTTAGCCATGTTGCTGTAGCTTAGCTTGCTACATTTCTCTGGGTGGTAGCTTCGGTGTAGTGTAGCTTAATTTAATGTAGAGTAACTGGTAGCTTAGCTCACTACACTTTCCAAGTAGCTTGCCAAACACTGCGATTAGATAAATTGGGGACCCATTGTACATTGTTATCAGCTGATCAGCTGCACAGATGAGCATGCCTCATGGCCTCAGTTCTGGTCTATGTCTGCTCCTTACCAGGTGTAAGATTTACGACTGGTGGTGTGACCAGTTTAACTGTCAGTTCAGACTTAAGCCTGATTTATGCTTCTGCGTCGCGGCGACGTTGACGCAGACCCCTACGCGGACCCTACGCTGTAGCCTGACGTGCGCCTCCAAAAAATCCTGACTACGCGTCACGTCGACGCGTCGAGACACGAACGGCAAGGACTGTGATTTGTCCACTCAGAACGTCATTTCCGGCAGTTGCTTCTTTTTCTGCGTAATAACAGCATTTGTTGTTCAATATCCACGAGCTCCATCTCCAAAAACACCCGCTCCATCTCAGTTGCCATTGTTTACTGTCTGACCGGAAGAAAACCAAGGAATCCGATATGAACCCCCCAAAACCAAACAAAGACACAGCCACACCCCCCTAGCGGCTTGGCGATGAATTGCAGAACAACGCGTTCCCTCGACGCAGAACTTCAAACGCTCAATGACGGCGTAGGGTAGACGACGTAGCTACCAAGTCACGACCGACTTCGCTTAAGTCCAGGCATAAGTCCTGTGGTTAAACCAGCCCCTGACTTCCTCTGAATACAGTTTGTTTCCAAGAAACTTTATGTTAATGAGATAGCTGCCTGAATCTGTTTTTGTTTTTTTGACTGTCCCTGGTATATTGGAGTTCTCAAGCATAAATGCCAAGCTATTAAAAACACAATTTGGACTAGTTTACAGGGTTAAATACTTGATTATCATCCGTTAAAAATAAGTTTCTTTCCACCACAAACGTCCTCTTAAAAAATACCCAGTGGTGTCTTCCTTCATATGTTGAAACACACAGTCAGACTGTGGTCATTGACTTGGCAGACTTGTTGCCTGCAACTGCCCCCCCTCCAACCTCCTATATAAATGTTTAATTGGGAGGATCTTCTGTACAGATTACAAACATTGTTTTTCCTTCATTAACAAAGTAAAATCTAGTCTTGTAATACTTAGCACTGGTATTGCATGTAATATTAAATCAACCAGCCAGAATAGCCTTTAGTATTTTCTGTTATAAATCATATCAAGTGCTACTCTGAGCTGATTCTGACTGACTGACCCTACAGCAGAGCCGGCCCTGGGCATAGGTAGTATCCACCTTATTCCTGACTTTGTGAGTTTACCCATGGTTCATAACCGGCTTTGCTCTCCCAGTTGAACTGGTTAAACTCGATGTTTACGCTAGCGTAGCTGTCATGCTTGCTCTAAAAACGGCTTTTAACACAAAGAAAGTGACAAAATTTACAAAAATCGGAGGTGGATACACAGTACGGATGTTTTAAAAAGTCGTGAGGACAGTTCTCACAGATTGGGCAGATGACATGAAGCAATGGCCCGATGTTAGCTAACCTTACATCGACATAGTTAATTATCTTATATTTTCTGAAGGTGTTGACGGCGGAGAATTATGCAGTTACAAAACAACAGAGTTTATGTTTGTTAAAGTTTACATCGGTGTTAAAGTGCAGTTAAAGCGTATTACTGTTAATACTCCACACCTTAGCTTTCCCATATTCATATAAGCGAAATATATACACTGCACTTGCACTCTGGTTAGACTGAATTGCATCGCAATGACAATAAAGTTGAATGAATCTTATCACATTTTCATTATTAGTCTATATTAGTCTTATGTATAGCACACATCAAGCATCTGTTTTATTTTATTAAAATGTAACATGCAATGGTCACATATACTTTTCTTCTCTCTTCAGATGCACTTTTAAAATATTTCATCACCAGCCCAGTGACACAGCACCAGGGTCTCCTGTCCTTCTACCTCAGCACAGCAGAGTGACACAGCATCAGGGCTAAAGGCTGCACCAGTAGACTTGCTGACTGGCCATCTCTTCTAACTGACTAAGTGAGATGAGAGCTAGTTCACAGAAGACCAGTTAAAAAAAAAAAAAAGCAGTTACACATTTCCCAAAAACAAAGATGGGAGAGTGTCAACATGACTTTTGTACCAGAGTCTTAGTCAATGCTGAAAAAAATCAAAAGAAGCTGGCTGATGTACTCAAACAGAAATGATAGCTTGCACTGCTTCTGCTGCTAAATGTTTTCTCCAAAAGAATACAGAAGGACTAAAGGACTGGAACAATGCAAGCTACTTGCTGGAGATTCATGAGGATAGCCAGGAGCACAATACCCACATAGCAACATCATGTAAGGAGTCTGAGGTCGTTTTGCAAAGCGGCTGACAATAGATAAGCGAGAGATGGCACTTGCTGAGGCTGAGAGATAATATGTTTGCACAGTGCCTTATTTATATTGTATTCTTATCACTTGTTTCTTTCCTCAGTTTTTATTTGGTGTGATATTTTTGACTTAAAAGAAATACAATCTTGAATACATACATTCAGTTTCAGTATGAACATTGATTGTGAAATTGACTGCGATGCAAGAGGGCGCTGGCTAAGATTTTGCCTAGGGCACCAAATTACTCAGGGCCGGCACTGCCTATGACACTTGGCTGGATGCCATCTGATTTGTTACAGGAGTTTTGAACTGGCCTGCTGCCCTTGCACCCGACTAGCAGCCGACTCTCCAGATTAGCAGGGGGAGATATAAACCATCTCTTTACAGGTCAAGAGCTTAGCCACTCAGAAGGCTACACATCAGTCAACCAAGGTGTGAGATTTGTGAAGTTGAGCAACAAAATTGCAAGCTAGATAGATGTTTGCTTTTTCTCTCTTCGTGCTTATTCAAACATCCCTATGTGGGCATCTAGATGGGATGGCGGAAGAAAAATAAGAAATGTGGGATGGCTGCTCTTCTTGGAATTGTCGTCAATTCATTGTGAAATCCACGGCTAGAGGGATCAATACAATATATGTTGCCTCCATTAGCTTGATTAAACAGAGAGAAGGATGAAGACTGCAAGCTAAACAACTTTATTCCAAGGGTTATACAAGGATGGGGGCTCTGTACAGTGGCTAGGAAGTGTCAAACAAAATGCATATTCAAAGTGCAAAACACAAATTGAACAAACAAAAGCCCATTAATGGAAATAACAAATGCAAAAGACACATCACAATTGCAAAGGTCAAATACTGTAGTTGGCCACTAATACACAACAAAATGATTGTAACACAGAAATTAGATTGCATGGAGGTTTGAATATACAGCCTACAGCCTTCCAACCACTTCTGACATGCATGCAAATTTTAACAAGTTTTTGAGCATTCATTGGCCTTAACAATAACTTTCTGTTAAGTGGCGAACATTACAATTTGCCACGCTGCCATGGCCATCCTGTTAGTTGATTGATGTTTAATTTTTTAATTGTTAAGGTCTTTTTTAATACGCTGACTAAAGTAGCTGATTTCTGGTGTATTTGGGTAACTTTGACCTCACCTCGCATCATGCCTGCCTTTTTCGTTTCCCGTTTCTGATGCATGGAACATTGAACCCCATCGCTCCTAAGTAAACCACATTGCAGTCTTAAGTTTTCTCTAAAAAACCGTTGGACTCACCCATGGATCGCTCAAACATGACCTTCTGCACCTCAGCCCTTCCAATGAAGACCTCTTCCGCTTGGCTCCAGTTTTGTTTAATTTCAGCCTGTAGTGCTCAAGGCCTGGAAGACAGACATACCACGGTCGCTCCAGAAACCCCACTCTCAGGCCCAGAAACGGGACTCCCGAGTACCACCATCCAACCGTATGATCTACTCAAGGAAGGCTAGTCACCACCAGACTATCCAACAACAATTCCTCCCTCTGCAACTCCTACTCGCTCCACCCACCAGGGACACACCGCACTCAGGGCAGCAGGTCACGATCATATGATAGAGTCCGATTTCCCAATGATTCTGTCTGGCTGAACGTTGGGGACCTTTAGAGAGCGTTAAAATAAGGATCATCCACCACCGCTCCAGTAACAAAATAAATCATAACAACCTTCACTCAGGTAGATGCTGCAGGAGTGTTCTCATGTGTGACGTGATCACACTCTCTGTAGTGCCTCCCACCGTGCCAGCTCTGGTTCATACTACCCCCATTCCCTCCAATAACTTATTCTGAGTCATACCACATCAAATGTGATCAATGACGCCAGGTTGCCAGGTTCACACATCACATCTACAACAGTTTCTTTTTCACACTAACCTTCATAGGCCCATTCCAAATTGATTACTTTTTTACTTAAGTTTTTATCCTAGTATGTACCGCAGCCACCCTTACACAGTACATACTGTCGCATGCAGTATGTATACAACTGGGACATTGGGTGTTTTCCAAATCACATACATTTCTTTTTTACTATTAGTATGTAATGCAGCGGCCCCTACTAGTTAATACTGTTGCATGAAGCATGCATACTATTGGGACAGTTGCCTGTCCCCCTTCCCTTCATGTCTACTCTACACCAACTCTGCTGCCTCTTACTGCCACCGGGTTGGCACTTGCATCTAGCTCAGGGTTGCCTGTCTCCCAAATTTCTCTTCACAACCCATCCAGCAATCCTTGCTGCACAATCTACAATTCCTCAATATGCACCTATCCCACCACCATTTGTATTTCAGTAAACCAGTGAATACATCTACCTGAGCTATTCATCCATTCCCTCAACCAAACTTCTCAACCAGAACTGATTGATAGCAATAAAGGCATGCTCATCATGCATGCTAAAGTCCCAACTCATTCTAAAGAAAATCCAAGAAAATCCATTCCTGTCCACTTCTATGACATCGACTCCTGATCTCTGATCCCACCACTTTGATACCCTGTGTTCTAGCATCCTACCTCGCCATCTAGCTGAACATCTCACTGATTGTGTGGTCCTTGTGTGTGATTGGCCAAATTATGCATCATATACAGTATGACTGGTCAAAATAAATGTCTGTCTTTTTTTATTGGTGAAAAGATGTAATAACATGGGCAACAACAAAACAATTACAACAAGACAACAAAACAAATATAGAGATAGTGGGCAAATAAGTAGCCAATAAACAATTACTGAAAGAAGTTTTGTGATGAGCAATGATATGTGATGATATGACGAGGTAGATTTTGGTAGGTTTGTGAATAAGATGTAAGGCATAAGAAAAGGGGGGAGAAAAAAAAAGAGTCAAAAATAATTCAGACACATTCATACCTCGCAGGACCTGCCTGTGTCCCCATCTTTACAAATTGTTTTCTCAAACACTGTCCAAACGTTGGAGATCCAAAGCCTCCAGAGATACCAGGAAACCATTAGGAAATGTGTCAACAATTATGCAAAATACATCCTGAATATTTTATTTGATGCAATGGAGCAGTTTGGTGTGATGGCTAATTAATTAAATTTATAGAATTTAATGAACATTTATACCCATTACAATGGTTTGCCTTCTACTTGTATTATTTCAGACTGCTAATCTCACTTTTAAATCTAATTTGTTAAAGGTGAAGTTAAACAATAAAACTGTGTCAGTTTCCTTTTCTTTCAGTGCACGGTTCTCAATAGCAACTAAAGTTCAGTCTAAAGATTAATGGACAAGGTAACAACCTCTTGCTTACAAGCCACATCTACAATAACCAAATCGTTCAGGGGATCATCATCTGGAACTCAAACCGGATCCTGAGTGGATGATCGAGCACCTCCTTCATCACTATCAAATACAATGTATATAATATTCAATGTTATCTATGTTGTCTTCTTTTATTTTCTACTGACCTTTCACAAAAATTGCTTATTGCCGCCTATATTGCAGGCATGATTTTTAAAAGAGATAGTGGGAACTCCTGAACCATAATTAAAGCTGAATTTTGTGCATAAAACACAAGCTCAGCTGCCATGTGGTTTATGCTTTTTATTATTTAAATACTTTGGCATATGATCACTGTAAACCCCACAAGTAGGTCAGTGTTTGTGCTGAGAAATGATGAAATGAGTATGGTTTAGTGAAGATGTGTGCGTCGATACAAGTCTGCAACACTGTCCATGGTACTGAAATGAATCAGAGGCAGTCAATCAGACAGATAGACAGACAGGCAGAACATGTCATTTAGATTGGTTTCTTTGCCTGCTGCTTTTTGTAGTTGTTAGTAGATCTTTCAGCTTTAATTCAATTTCCCCCCATTGTAGCAGTCCCCAAACAGAGGGGAGACAAGTTGACAGGGGGGTGAAGCCCTGAGCAATTTGGTGCCCTAGGCAAGATTTTAGCCGGCGCCCCCTTGCATTGCAGTCAATTTCACAATCAATGTTCATACGCTCACACAGAATCTGCGTGTATGTATTCAAGATTGTATTTCTTTTAAGTCAAAAATATCACACCAAATAAAAACTGAGGAAAGAAACAAGTGATAAAAATACAATATAAATAAGGCATTGTGCAAACATATTATCTCTCAGCCTCAGCAGGTGCCATCCCTCGCTTATCTATTGTCAGCCGCTTTGCAAATTGACCTCCAACTCCTTCCATGTTGCCATGTGGGTATTGAGCTCCTGGCTATCCTCATGAACCTTTAGCAAGTGGCTTGCATTTTTCTAGTCCTTTAGTCTTTCCTTATTAAGTCTGTATTATTTTGGAGAAAACATTAAGCGGCAGAAGCAGTGCAAGCTATCATTTCTGTTTAAGTACATCAGCCGTCTTTTATTTTTTTCAACATTGACTAAGACTCTGTTTCAAAAGTCACGTTGACACTCTCCCATCTTTGTTTTTGGGAAATGTGTAACTGCTTTTTAATTTGAACTGGTCCTCTGTGAAGTAGCTCTCATTTCACTTTATCAGTTAGAAGAGATGTCCAGTCAGCAGGTCTATTGGTGCAGCCTTTGTCACTCTGCTGTGCTGAGGTAGAGGGACAGGAGCACCTGATGCTGTGTCACTGGGCTGGTGGTGAAATATGTTAAAAGTGCATCTGAAGAGAGAAGAGAAGTATATGTGACCACTGTACGTTTCATTCTAATGAAAAAACAACAGATGCTTGGTGTGTGCCATACATACGACTAATTTAGACTAATAATGAAAAAATGTGATAAGATTCATTCAACTTTATTGTCATTGCAATGCAATTCAGTCTAATTCTGTATATGTATATATATATATATATATATATATATATATATATATATATATATATATATATATATATACTGATGTAAACTTAACAAACATTAACTGTGACACAATAAACCAAAGGCTTACAACTACCCTATTACAAAGGGGAAAAAACTAATGGAAAACTAATAGCATTTAACTGACATGCTTCACTGGGCGCGGGATGGTTTCAGTCTTTTGGACCTTGTAATTCTGCTACAGTATCAGTAAATCTCTCTCTTGGAGGCCGTCCACACGTACAAAAACGTTTTTGTTTTTTTTTGCGTCCATACGGATCCACTGAAAACGACCGAAAACGCTGTAGTTCATATTCCAGGCCTATAGGTGGCGCTTGACATTCACCAAAAATGGAGAAGAAGAGACGGAGAATGCGCAGAAAGCTTTCACTCTGTATACAAACAGACAGTAGACGGAGAAACCGAACATAACAAGAATCAGATGAAAATGGCTAGTGCAAGGAAACCAGAATCGTTTGTGTGGACTGTTAATGAGGTCGAACTGCTGCTGCGACTCACACTCAACTACAAGGCGAGTAAGTTGCAAGAAAGGCTCAATATCTTCTGTGGCACGAACATGAGCATGTAGTCCGCCATTGTTGTTGTTATGAGATGTCGTGGGGTTCAGAGGTCGAAGGTAAGAGGTCGAGGGGTGGGCGCTGGCGTCATCATTTTGGAAAGCATGCGGATTCGCTGTCCACATGAAAATGGGAGGGCTGCATTATCGGATTTTTCCACCCTGAGACCTGTTTTGAAAAATGTGCGTTTTCAGGCGCTGCGTTTTCAGGATTCATGTGGACGGTCGGCCAAAACTATGCAATACATGTACGTTTTCACAAAAGAGAGTTCTCGTCTAGACGGCCCTTGGTCTTGGGGTCTTGGTGCAGTCAGATTCAGGCATCTCGCCTCTCGATCCGCACCCCCTCACAGAGGACAGGTACAGTGCAACGAGCCAGAACCCAGAAAAAAGGCCTTTCCATTATTTCATAGTCTTTGCTATTAAGTTATGTTGAGTGAAAGAGGTTGAAAGTGTGTGTAAAAGCAAGAAAACAAATCAGACTTTTTCACTCTCTCTGACCCTCTGGAACAGCACCCTGTCTATGTCCCAGGACCTTTTGATTCACAAATGAAACACTGCACTTACCAGACCTTCATCAAACAGTAAGGGTTAGGCAAGAACAATACAGCTTCCTTTCTACTGAAGTACTTTCACTAAAGTGACCCTTGGACCCTACATAACCTGTGGTAATTGTACCTAAACGCCAGATCTGCTTTGTGGTTCCACTGCAGACAGTTTTCTTAAATGTGGGCTGAGATGTTACTGGCTTTGAGCAGTTGAGAAACAGCATGGGAGACTGGCCTTAACCCTTAAACAGCGAATACACAGAAACAACTACTGAAATGTAACATAATTAGTAATTGTCAGCTCAAGTAACATTCACCTATTTCTCCTCAGCTCTGTTCTCTGTGTGTATGAGGAGTCCTGATGAAGCAAAAACGTGTCGGTCTACAATCGGTTGCTGTATATACTACAAGTGTTGCTGGACTGATGTGTGATGAGCCCTGCCCGAGGTAGTCTGACATAGCCAGACCTACGCACACACCTCTGACAGCACTTCGCACTAGGGGTGGGAATTGATAAGTTTTTATCATATCAATGCCATTGTCGATTCTGCCTATCAATTCAATTCCTTATCAATTCTCGTATCGATTCCTGAATAGTTCATTGAGTGGCAAAAAAGGAGTTCTACATAGTCTTCTGCAACAAAAGCAACCATTTTATTTTTTCCCAAAATTATGTCTGCACAAGACTGTGAACATGAACATATTCGACTTAAACATACAACAAAAAACTGTGCATGCTGCTTGCAGTTGCAAGGCGACAGTGCGCTAATGCAGGATATTTAATGTCAACATTACCGTCGTCAACGGAGGTCTCAGTGGAGCGTGTTTGACCAGCAGCAACGCAGGCACCCTAACACGATATTACAGCATTATTAATAATATATTTATTTATATAGCGCCTTTCAGGGTACCCAAGGACACTTAACGAAGTGAAACAAACAAAACAAAGAACAAATGGAGCGCCTGTCAGTCCGCACGGAGGGAATAGCACCGTTCTTGTAAACAGACTTGCGTCTGGAGGTCCCGTCCAACATCGCCGCAGCCGGGGGAGAGCACAGCAGCAGAGGAGAGCGACAAAGGAGCCAGGCGGTGAATAACCCCGAGGTTGTGGTGGAGGGAGGACCAACGGAGCAACGATGGACAGCCCACAGAGTATTGAGTACATCGGTTTGAAAGTTAGCATTGCTAGGCTAACAGCTGATCGACGGCGCTAACAGCTGATGGCGGGGCATACAGCTGATCAGGGGAGAAAGGTGAGTCCATGGAGCCAATTGTTCAGGTGTGCAGCCTTCAGAGTTAGTAGCACAGTCCCAGAGCTTGTAGGGACAACTTGGCGTTCTATCTCTAAAAAAGAAAAAGCAGTTCTGCTACGAATTGAGAGGCAGCGATATTTATGCTAGCTTCTTCTCGCATCCAGGTTGGTTAAGTCAGAAAGCATCATGTTTGGGTCAAATCACTAATCACACATTACTTAACATAAGGTTGTAAGGACCTGCTTGATTTTGTGACGTATATAGCTATTTTTCTGAACAGGACAGGCTTGCATTTTGTCAATTTCCTGTTTGGCTGTGGATACATTTTTGTCGGCACCATAGCGTCACAACCATGCATGATACAGTCACAAAGGTTTACACTAACTGGAACAAGGTCTGTAGGAAGTAGGAAAGGGGCCATTGGCATCCCAGTTTATGCCCCTGGCCACAATTTGTTTCAAGCTACAGATCACTGTAACCCAGTTCCAATCGTGAGCGTCCACTGTAGTGCAGCTGGTATTGTTTTCAATTTGTCTGTCTGTCTATCTGTGGACAGATTTTGTCACAACAATAGCATCACAACCATGCCACATTCATTGTCCTGCAGGCATCGATTGTGGCAGGAACTACTACAGAAGAAATTCTGTGTTGTCTGTCTGTTTGTCTGACTAAGGAAAGATTTTGTTTCTGAAGACAGATGACAGTCATGAAACTCTAAAGGTGTGTAGTTGAGATCAAGATGATGGCCGCGTTCAAAGATGGGTGTGGTCAAATTAATAGTGTAGTAATGACTACTGAGTAGTCATCGGTCAGAAGGTGAACATGTTGATGGGCATATTGTAAGCAAAAAAGCTGTCAAACCAGTGCCAACCTGCTGCCTTATTTGTTTCACAGATGGCTTCTTTGTGTTGTTTTGACATGGAGGTCTGCTGAGTCAGGTAAATAGGTCGGATGTACAGTGGTGCTGGCCGTGGTCCAGAATGACCCACAGAGAGATGAGAGTCTTTCTTTCCGCTGACAAAAGTGTTGAGACTCTTTTTATTCTGGCCTGAAATCTGATAGGACGGTTGAGAGAAGTCCCCAAACATTGGGTCGCTCTGTCTATGTGTCTCAGCTCCACATGTGGAGAGGATGGCTTTGGTCTCAGTTAGGTTTGCAGGACACACCCTGCCAGCAGAACAAACATGAGCACTGTCACTGTGTTTGGCCTCTGAGATGTCTGAAGTAACACAGTGCTGACCAGGCTCTCATGGAGAGACATTAGCATGGTCTGAGCAACCAACAAGTGATGATTTAGAGGTGCAACAGTACGATAATATTAAATATGCCAATATCCCCAAACGAGCAGGTAGGTTTTATAGGATGTGCGTGTTATTAATGAGATGTTTTAGGTCAATAGTATTAATTATATTTATATGTTAAATAAGTGTAAAACCTGTAAAACGATAATGAATGTCTGTAATATACTTAGGAACGTCTCAGTAACAGTGCTGACTTGTGTTTTTAGTGTTTAAGTCTTCTCTGGATTTGGGTGTTGGGTAACATTACTTTTAAAAGTAACTCATTACTGTAAAAGATCGCTGCCATTAAAAAGTAACGTTGTTATGTTACTGCATTATCTACTGAGAAAGAAAAATGTGTTAGAGTACTTTACAGCAATGTTGGACTGGCAATCTGACCCAACATCCCACTGCATTGTTTGGCTGGTCAGACACTTTTGTTCACACTGGTCTGGGTTGCCTCTTCACTGGACCACCTTTGTGCCAATTACTATCGTCAGTTAACCAGGTTAAAAGTTTTAGTTGTAGCAAACTTTATGAAAAAAAGGTTAGCAGCTATATTTACCACTTTCCCTGGTAGATTTGAGTTACAACCTATATTTCGGCAATTTGTATGTTGCTTTCAGCTATAGGAAATGTCCAAAAAATGATTTGTTACAAATAAAAACTGATGTGTAGGCTATCCACCATTTATTTAATTTGGTTTTCTTCCCACAAGTTATGAAGGAAGGCATACTGGGAAATTTGTTTGACCAATGGCCTTGCTTACCCCCTGTTGAGTCAGATAAAAATGTGAAGTAAAGGCTCAGGCTTCCAAATACAAAAAAATCCACCAACTATTTGTCCGAAATGATCCTCAAGTGTTGCAGTGTTGATTTGAAGGAGCACACTGAAGTGGAAAGATTGACATTTAATTTATCATAGGCTGTAGCAGCTATGTCTGGGTTAAAATTAGCTTGAGCTTAAAAGAAAAAAAATTACCTAACTGACTATTTTATACATATTAATACACACTGATACATTTTACAAGCCTCCTCTTCAGTGCTTCATACAATCTGCCATGGATCTGACACTCTGACCATTCCAACCATTCAGAATCACCTGTCATTACAACTAGACTAGCAACAAACAAGTGCTACAGTGCTGAAGCTAGTGGGCTGTGCTATGTACTTTAGAGTCTGCAGGATTGTCTAAAAGGCCCTAAAGTCAAATTTCTGTTTCACATTTATTGATGTAAATATAACAACAAAAATACAACAACAATAATAATAATAATAATAATAATAATAATAATAATAATAATAATAATAAAAACAAAGTAGTAGTATTATTGGTAGTAGTAGTAGTATTTTTATTATTATTATTATTATTATTATTATAATTATAAATTGTTGTTCTACATTAAATGTTGTATGTTGTTGATCTATATTGACTACCTCTGTAGTTTGATCATGCCTGTTTAGTGCATGATAGATAATTAACACAAAATGCATATCTGCATACAAATGATTAAACTTGCATGACATCACATTGTTGGAATAATTCCACAAATTTAAAGCTGTCCTCTCTGCCATCTCACTACACTGAATTAGCAAGCTATGCATGTGCACTGACGTAACTGTTGGCTCACCTTCCGCCTGCACGCTGCCACCTGTTGAGTAGCAGGAGAGAAACAGAAACAGAGCAAATGCTTGAGGGATTTGATCTGATTTTTGTGGTGACACCAATGTCCCTGTGTCTTGGCTGACATTGGCTAATGTTACTAAAGCAAGCTAGCATCTTGGCCAGTGAAGACAGATGGTTTGAAAGAGGTGTAAAGGAATCCATCAATGTCAAACTGGAACTGCCGTCTTTGAAGGTGGCCTAAGACATTACTTATCACCCACCCACAATGCAGCACTGAGTTCTCTCCCCAGACAACTTAACAACCATTCACACCTGGGCTCACCTAGCCCTAACAACCCACATCAAGGCCGGTTGGATCAACGACCCACAAGTGGCCCTAACAACTCTGAAACTCAGAGCTCACAAATGTCCTTAACGACTCTGTAAGGACACTCCCACACAGAGATTAAAAGCCTGCAACTCCCCTCCAGTAAGTGACAACTGAAGAAGCCTTCAGGATGAGAGGTGAAACGTCTTCAAGACACTGAAACAAGTCCAGTTGCCTACGATACAGCACCTATACAGGACAGTATTTTTTTTACAGTAACGGATGACTTTTATGAAGAAGTAACTACATATCGGATTACTTGAATTGCAGAACCACTGCATTATGTTACTCATTGCAGCAAAAAAAATAATCTAAGTACACCAGTTCTCCTGCTAGTGACAGGACATGATGGTAAGTGTCATCAAACCATGATGATACTGTACTGCTGCACTAGTAAACTGTTTCCTGAGGCATCTAATACCACGTTTACACCAAAGTTACCCTAAAGATGCTGTAGAATAGTTGTTTGACTCTTGACATTGCCAGGAGGTGAGTTTGCCTTTCTGTTGTGTTTTTCTCTCTTGTGTGTCACATTCATCATCACAAATGTACCAGAAACACAGGGAACAAAAGAAAGTAGTTAAAGAGCAAGACATCTTGCTTCTCTTCGATGTTTGTTGAGAGTTGCACATGCGCAAGCTGACTGGGCTCTGACCACACACAAGCCACAAGTTAATGTCTTAACTTCAGTCTCTCTTTCAAACTCAGTGCCAACTGAACAATGTCCAAGCACTGATGACAGAAGTGGACAAAATGATTTTAACAGGCTAATGGCCTTAACTTCCACACATGTCATAGCACCCTGCCTGAAAAGGAGAATAAAGTAGCTAAGCCTAGTTTAGCCTAACTTCACATGGCTGTTATGTTTACATTTCATGGCAGGAGTTAGCAGATGATATTAGCAGTTGTTGGTGTGTAGTGTGTGACAGTTAGATCATGTATCAAGACTTGTCTTTTGCTTTGTCATTCATTCTTTCAGAATTTGTGTATGTTTGACCATATTACATAGTATGTCTCTCATCCCTTCCACAAAACTGTGGACAAGCTTTAGAGCAGCTTCAGCAACAGACTCATTCAACCCTGCTGCCTTAAGGAACGGCACAGGAAAGCTTTCCTACCTGGTGGCATCAGAATATCTATCATGATGGTCCTGGATAAGAGCGGTGGCATCCTCTTTCATGGTTACACAAAGGAGACAAAGTAGCTATATATAAACACAAGATAGTTATTATAATAAAAAGTAGTTACTTCACATTATAAGCTCCAGATTGGATAAAACCCAACTGTTTTATATTTTAAGGTGTCATTCAAGTTTAAAACTTAAATAAATCTGACACCTAAAACACTGCATCATATACTGTAATGACTCTGGATGTGTTAGTCGTTGCTGTTGGTTAACAGCGCTATGTACAGCAATGTCCAAAGGATACAGACCACATTTTGTGCAAAGGTGACAGCAGCAATCACAAGCGACAAGAGTGTTGATCAAACAATTAAAAAGAATCCAACAGAAACAAACAATCGAAGTCTGTACAGTGTATGATTACACACAAATAAAAGAAAAGAGGACTGGATTATAGCTGTGTGGAGAGGATTTCTACTGACTGTGACATTATCAGACTTGATAGTCGTGTAGGTGAGTCTGTAGCATCTCAGTTAGTGGTGGATGCATCACTCTTGTTCTTTTTCCCACTTTATGAATCAGGATAAATTTCTGCCTAAGAGCTCACCACGTGCAGTTTTAACTAAGGGAAGACAAACAGCTATTTTCACTGATATGTTCACAGCCATGGGGGGAATGGAGCACAGAAAAGATAAATATACCAGGTGGTGCTCCACTTGAAAATCTCATTATGTTTTAATGGACACAATGCAGGAGAAGGTGGTAAAGAAGACTGGGTGACAAAGAATAGCAACGTCCTTATGTCCTTTCACCTGGAGAGCTGGAAAGCCATGCTGGTAACAAATTTATGAAATCACAAAATACAATGTTTTGCTAAAACGCGAAGATAAATCATGCTATAGTTTTAATTCTGTTAGATTAAGAAATTAGGCACAATAACTAGCTGCCGAATGCAAAGGCAATGGCATAAGTTATGTCTGAGTTGTAGTATGATAATAACATGGCCAATTAACATAAGTATTGAGACTTGCCTTTTCATTATATGACCTCTGTACTTCTGTATTGTGTGTACACTCCACATGTGAATGGTGGTAGAACCTCCTACCCCCACTGTCCTGTTATATTACTTTAACCCTTAGTTTAACACTTAGTTTAAGATGTTCCCCCCAAAGCTGCCCCAGAATCCATGGCCTGTACTGAGTGACAGACAATGCTCATTTAAAACACAAAAGCACGTAGAGTCTTATTCAGACTACAGCTGCCCTCTTTCAGACCTGTATTCTAAAGCCACTCTCTGTTGTCCCCTGCTCAGGTTTTTCCCTACGGAGGGAAATAAAGCTGGGCCCCACTGCATTGCACTTGGTGTGAGGGGAGAGAAGGGCTTGCCTGTTTGAAATAAAGAAGGAAAAACCTCTCCACTGAGAGGACACCTTAGAGGTGCACCTTTTGCTTTGTTCTGGGCAGTTGGCTGGAAAAATGGAAGGCGAAGTAGGAGGGGAAAACATCATGCAGGTGGGCGATTCATCCCTAATGTGTTTATGAAAGATTCTTTGATAAAAGGGTAAAGAACGTCTGCTGATTCCCAGTGAGCTTTTTGGCGTTTCTTCCCCCCAAGTTTCCGATTTAGCACCTTACAGGCAAGCACCTTGTGTGCCTCCAACCACTCCACTTACAAAGCATACATGTGTTTTTTGTTGAAGGTAAGCCAAGCTGATTTACCTTTTTGGCTGAGAATGGGGATTCACTTATCTGTGGGCACATTTAAGAAGATGTGTCTATGCCTGTGTGTGTTTTCCTCATCAGCAACTGCTTGCTACAGACTGGAAGTAAAATTTTGCGATGTGTTTATTGCATGAGTTATGCGTCAGATATTTGCTTCTTTGAGTTTCCCTCATATGACTGTCCCTTGTGGAATTTCAGAATGTGAAGGGCAGAGAATCACTTGTGTTCATGACTTTTTTTCAGTGCAACTCAGTCTTTTACACATTTTTGTGTGGCTGTATTTTCATTCTTGGAAGGGACCAGTGTTCCTGCTGTTAGTTGTATGTTTTCTCAGTTGTACTTAAATGTGAAGCAGACCGCTGCTTAGATATTTCTTGCACAAATATTTTGGCTTCTAAACTATTGTTATTTGACTACTAAATTGACCTATGTGTTTTAATGATAACATTTTTCATATTGCTATATTATTTCTAAGATTATTTAAAGGTGTTATTGACAAAATTCAGCAATTAAATGTGGCATTCCATCTCCCAGCTTACATTGCATTCACGTTACATCACTGCTGTTGTTCTAATCATCTGCCCCCTCAAATGGCTGGCAGTTTTTACACTATAGCTACCATTGAAAATGCTAGCTTACATTGCTAACATTGCTAATGTTAGCTAGCAAACATCGACCAAAGTCAGTAAAGCTAGCTAGCAGTATGCTCGGCGCACACTGTAGAGCTCAGCCATTCTTAGGGTTTTTTTCTCCCCCACAATCTGGCAATCACTGATGAAATACAGATACTATGTCATAATTATGATATGTAGTATACTTTTAGTATTATTAATAGTTATACATCAGTTATTATTATTATTATTACTATTATTATTGTTGTTTGTGTTGTTATTATTATTGTTTAAATGGTAAGGAGTACAGTCTCAACCAGCACATATTGGAAAACATAATAAGATAACTTTTGTTGTGAATTGGTGCTATGCAAATAAAGGCTGATGGATGGATGAATTGATTGATTGATTGATTGATTTATTGATAACAAAGCTGTCATACTGTTGGCTGACAATTCTTCTTAGAAGCTGGAGCCAGCGAACAGAGTTATTTCACAGACATAAACAAAACAATCATTTCGTACCTCACATATTAAGATTATTATTTATTATTAACAATCATAAAAATGTTTTTTACGGCAGAGAAATTATTTTTATTCTGCACCTTTCTGCAAGCTCTGTAACTATGTAAAATCTTGTTTTACTTATTGACAATGTTACATACATGTAAAGAATATGTATATCATGGCAGTCTTCAGTTCCAATGATTTCTAGAACTCTTGATTCTAGAAATTTTTTCTGGTTGGTGATGGAATGAGTGGAACATTTTTTGGTTCAAATCTGAACATTTTGTGTCCTCTGAAAATGTGACCAAATCTGCTGTATATGTAAACTGTTGATATATATATAAATATGTGTGTGTGTGTGTGTGTGTGTGTGTGTGTGTGTGTGAAATCATTCAAGAAAGAAGAGATCTATATATGCAAATACAAATAAGAACTTACACGCTAACAAAAAAAGCAAACACCCATTCCTTTTAAACTTTGTTTTCTTCAAAGGAAAAACAAAGGAGCATACAAAGCAACTGCACAGTAAATTGTTTGAAATGTAGTTACATTAAATGACAGTATGCATTTTTGCTGGGTAGATCAACTACCCTCTACTGTATTTTTATGTAAGATGTGGAATCATTCACTTGTCATCTATAACTGCCATGTTTGAAATGAGGTCTTCCTGATGCTTGGAGTCAATAAAAAAGTTAGTGGGAAAATTACGGAAGGAGGTGTAATTTAGTTTAACAAAGCTTGAACCTGGAAGTATCAAGAAAGATGAGATTTTGGGAGGTTACATTTTTCACACAGTTCACTGGCTACAGAAGACATGTCAGTGTAAAGGTCCTTTAAACTGAAAAAGACCTGACCTCTGCTACAGAGTGAAGGCCATACCAGAGCCAGTAGGGTTAAAAAAGATGTTTGCTGCAAAATTAAGCTGTGAGTCTAAATATCAAGGTGAATCAATGAAAAGACATTACACACTTCAAAAGAAGGTAATATATCACGTTTGGAGTACTCTGACAGTACAGAAATTCCTTGCCGAACAATTTGCACACTGTGGCATCATTCTCTCTACTCCTCTGTCTCCTTACATACACCCTTCTGTTTCTTCAACAAACCTCTAACTTGGATTTTATCAGAAAATAGAACAGAACAGAATTTTTGCATCATATGCTGTAAGATTTTTTTGCTGTTTTTGCCCAACTCAAGCATTTGGCCTTGTCTCCCCTCCTGAGAAGTGGTTTAGAAACTGCTACTCATCCTCTGAGACCACTACAAGACAGTTCTCTTGACAGTGCTTTTTCTAATTTGAGTCTTGCGCTCTTTATTTAGCAATTTCTGTATCTGTGATGAAGTTGCATTTCGGACTCTCATGGAACAAAGCTGGATCTATTATTCTTCTGATGGTGTGGTCACAGTTTGGATACAACAGATCCTTTTAACGTTCCATACACTGCCTCCTTGGTAACTTTTAGTTTAGCCACTTTGACTTGACTTCATATAACAACAAGATATGAAACCTTAAAGCTTTGACAAAACTACTTGAAGACCAAAGAAGAAGGAGTTCTGACTGCCACTGACTTTTCTCTATATCTGAGTATATGCTATCATTAAAGCCAGTAGAGGGAAATACCAAATACTAAGATGTTCTATTATTTATGACATTATAACAATTATCAAAGATTCAACTTTTCATTCATATTGTTAGGGTTATATTTTAAGTAGGTTTTACTAGTGGTCTCAGACTTTCCGACCCTACTTTATATATACCATATATAATATATGTACACAAAGTCACACCAAAAGAATATCTCATATTTTGCTAAACAAAGTAATCATTTAGTTGTAACAAGTGTAACAAAATCTCACACAATCTTTAGTATAAACCCATTTTTGTAGTTTTTATCCTCTGTATATTATTTGTCACCAATACACAAACCTGACAAAACTGAGATGATAGACTAAACAACAAATTTGAACCTTGACAATATTTTTTGTAGGGTTTAACATCCCAAACCTTAACTTCAGCTAATGGAAACATTTGGAAAAATGTAGAAGATATAAACCATCCACCTGTACAGGTGATCAAGATTATTGAAGACTGAAGAGCTATTTTTATTGTGAGAAAAGATTTTGTGGGGAAACATACTGCATACATATCCCACTGTGAATTCAGACTAAAATTAAAATAGTGGAGAGAAGATATAGTGAGCAAATAAACGGGGAGTGATTTCAGATTTCTCAACAAAGCAAGACAACCTTAAATTTGACAGTCAATATTTTCAATCCAACAATAATAATCATACTAATAATGATGACGATAATAATAATACAAATAATCATAATAATAGATTTTTGATTTGTAAATGGATTCTGTATAAACACAACATGTGGCCACTACCTGTCAATAATCTCTCGCAGAAAAGCAGCCCAGTCTCTGTGTTCAGTCTATACTATCAGACTGATAGCACAAATGAGTGACAGACGATCAGCTGCAGCAGAAATCACCCAGACCAAGCAGTCAGGGCATCACCACAGGGAGAATAAGAATGCTTGACTAATTTTGAAAAGGAAGAGGCAAAAGGGAGGGGTCTCTTTTTTTCTTGCGTGAGGCACATTCTCTTTTTCAGTGTATCAGAATACAGGATGCACTGTCTGATTTCTGTTCCCTTGCAACTATCTTGTCTCAATTCAAACCTCTTGTGGTTTATGTGGCTGAGATCCTGTTTCCAGCAGAGACACCTGACCATAAAAAGAGTGTATGTGTCACGTTGCTGAGGAGGCAGCATCTCTTTCATGCAGCTGCTTTTTAGATCTACAGAAACTGATAGAGGATATGAGTCAGAAATTACATTGCGGAAAATATATATGGAAATCACATTTTATATGGACATACTAGGATTTAAGTAAAGCAAAAGCAATATCTAATGTCTATGTTTTCACATGTTCACAATATGGGGCACAGCTGCATATAGCTTTGTGCAGAAGTCTGCAACATTTGTCAGAGAGGAAACTGTTGTCAGGAATATATTTTCAAGTTTAGAGGAATCCTACAGATCCAGTGACCTAGCCCATTGTTATTAGTGAATGTGACTGGTTTCCATCAGGTGGGAGGATGAAGCCTCTGGCTTGTGGGCAAAAGGCAGGTGCCTTTTGTCCTTTCACAAGCCTACCTACCTTATGACAGCTCTTAAGGGGGAGTGAGCCATGTTATTGGCATTAAGGCTCAAACTGTGTTTTTTGATATTATAATGTTATTCTCACCATTTTATTTCTTGAATTAGTTACTCTTGTATTCCAGTTAAGTCAGCATAATGTTTAAAACGATGGCATGTCATCATGGATACTTGGGCACAAACCCAGTCTCATACCAAAATGTATAATACTAGCTACATTGATCCACAGTGCAAAAATGTATTACTTTCACAATAATTTTCTGCTGACTGTTTTCTACTGTCCTGCGTCCATGTCAAATGATTGTTAAGTTTCTGTCTGTGAAACAAAAACATGACAAACATTTCTTTCATTATCAGTGGAAAATGCAACAGTATTATATAGTGAACATGTGTTTTGAAAATATTTTTAGCGAGAAATTAATGTTTTATTTTAGTTTGTTAGTTACTAGGGGAATTTTTTCAGGTCAGAAAATAGTTAAATTGTAATGTCTTCTATTGTTACTACTGTGTTTGCTATGGACTATGGCTACCGCATAGATTGCACGCTTAAATCGTTGTCTTTATGTTGTGTAGTTATTTAAACTGTTACATTATTTGTGTTGTGTTATGTATATGTTTGGTCGTGTTTTTACAAGGCTTCTTCTTTTATTTGATATCCTTCACATTTCTCAACAAAAAAACACCAACGTGTATGATAATTCATTTTAAACATGATTGGTTATGATAATGTTATGGTATTATTATTTCAGCTTGGATTCTGACATTTAAGTCAGATTGTAGGAGGCTCAATTAGCTAATTACCCATGGTTCTCAGCAACCATTAATGAACCAGTCTGTTTTGGCTTTCACTGTTACAAAACTCTAATGTAGTATAAACTGATTTTATTTACAAAGTTATAGAGTATGATCGTGTCTATGTGGCCATGTTGTAAGATCTGATGCAGGTGGGGTAAGGCAGGCAGTGTGTTGTGAGTGGATTTCCCCTCCTGTTTGAGGATGTCTGTCATGGAGGGGCTTTACTACATTTCAAATGGAATCTAAATAACAGAACCTCCGTTAACAAAAGGTATTTGATTGCCTGTGATCTTAAAATGGGAAGTTATGTTTTCAAAAATATTATTCTTTAGGATTCCAAAGCATTCATATTCTTTTCAACTCAAATTCAAAATAGCTTTATTGAACATGCATCAGAACCTATGTTGTTAAAGAAGAACATAGAACTATTAACACATGATTTGTTATACATTTACAATAATCAATCAATATTGACATCAAACATAATATAAGGTATTGGATATCAGTTACATACAATTCAACATATACCTTGAGATGGGGAAGTTGTCCATAATTTGAGGAATGGGAGGAATAAGTCCAGTCAATAAAATAAAAAAAGCTGCTGTTACACTTTTTTAGATGATATCAGTCAGAAGCATTAACTACACAGCTTGTTTCTCTTGTGTATGACAACAGTCAACATATATGCAGCCAGCACTGCACACTGACTGCAGGCAGAAGGCCTATCAAGAAGTTCCTGTGTGTTGTCCTCCCTGGATGTCACCTAGTAAAAACCCTTTTGTTGAGACAGGCTTATTTAAACCGTGTTTTGGAATATATTCTCATCATAGATGTCTTTTTTGAAAATCATTATCTTAAAAAAAAATATTTTAACAATAAAATTTTGCTCCTTTGAAGATTTTCTGGAGAAATATACTGGGCCCATATCTGTCCACTAACATGTTTCTTTCACCATTTATAGTGTTACTGTTAATTGCATTTCCATCTCTGACAAAAACATCTAACACCTTCGTTAGAATCACATTCCACCTTAATCTACCTTAAATCGTTGTCTATATTTAGCTACAATCCCGAAGATCCTTAATTAATTCACAAATTAATTCATTAACAAATGTCTGAAAAAAATTTTTTTAAAACAAAGTTAGAAAAAAAACATCATACCCCTATTACCTTACTTTCTATAAATCTTTTACAATGGCCACAGAATCATACTCATTTAATTTCATACATCCAATCACTCAGAAATACAAGGTTTGTAACAGGGAGCACAAAATGCACTGGCTTTGTCTCCATAGTCAATTTTGATTTCAGAGGTGGGGGGACACAAGTATTTTTAATAAAACTCCAACTCTTTCAGTTCACTGTGTTTTCTAGTAGTTCTTCTAGTTTTCTATTGCTACTTTTAAGTTTACTGTTCCCTTTTTTGGTTTGACTGGTTGTGAAGCATATAGCAAAACATTATCACCCAATTCTGTGTTTCACCTTGTTAGTCAACTTTACTCCAACTCAGTACCACCAATTTTACACTTATTTTTGGAATATGGTAAATAGACCTCATTTTATAGAGGAAAAAACTTAGTTTCACAATTCTCATGAGTTTGGATGTATAAAATCACATTTGTAATCCGAGGTTTTATTGTATTTTTCCCTAAATCTTTCATTGTTGGTGTTTTTTTTAAACAGTTGCAGCCTTTCAACGTAAAAATAATACATGAAAATAAGTGTGTCTCTTTGGCATTAAATATAAGCTTTTTAAAAAAATATTTGCATTGTTGAGGCTCTACATTTATTGTAATAATAATAATAATAATGATAATAATAATAATAATAATAATGATAATAATAATAATAATATTACATTTTATTTATCAGCACTTTCAATAAAACTCAGACACTTTACAAGATTATTGAGAGCTTTGTAATTGATGTGGAGGATCTTGAAGTGGATATGCTGCTTTATTGGGAGCCAGTGAAGGTGTTGCAGGATGGCTGTAACGCATTTCTTTGAGTACCGTAAATTACCAAATAATAGCCGGGTTTCAATTAACCGCAGGGTCCCCTTTAAACGCCGGGTGCAGGTGTATATTTTCATATTTTTTTAATATTTTCGGTTCCAAATAAATGCAGAGTCTAATTTATTTATTTTTAATCAAGGAAGAAGACGCTGCACGTTTTTCTTCGTCGCCTTTTTCATGTATTATGCTTGCTTTCTGTCAGTCACTATCCCACTGATGATCGCCATGGCTCCGGTGCAGAAAAACAATAAAAAGTACGACTTGAAATTTAAAATTTCTTCGTAAAATATGCAGAGGAAAGCTCGGGAGAAGCAGCTGCTAGACGTTTCTCTGTCGACCCCAACAGAGTGAGAGATTGGCGAAAAAATAAAACAGAGCTTCTGCGTCTGTCCGAGGAGGACAGCAACAGGACCAGGCTGCCTGCTGGAGGGAGGAAGAAGGCTAGCGAGGAGCCTGAGATAAACATGCGGGAATGAGTTATCAGCAAACGGGCACGCCACGAGAGAGTGTCACGCAAAATGATCAGGGCGATTGCGAAACAAATGTACGCCACCGTGAGTGACAGCAGAGATGAGTCGTTTCCTCCGCTGCAACAACTTCACTTGCAGAAGATGCACAACTGTTGAATTAAACGCCTGTCCTAAATTGCCGCCTGGTCCCAAATAAACGCCTGGTCTGTTAAGTGATTGAAACAAATAAACGCCCCGGCTATTATTTGGTAATTTACATCCTGGCTGCACCTAATTACCAAACACACACACACACAGCAATCACGTACGCACATATGCACACGGACACCGATTCAAACGTTAATGTAAATGAAACCTCTGATATTACAATCCTTCTAGCGGACGTGTCCCAGGCAGAACAAATGTCCAATTTACAGTGGCAGATTAATAAGGACTCCTGGGCAACTAGCAGACCGGTGTGCAAGCAAGATGGAGTGACAGCGGAGACAGCCAATCACACAAGAAACGGCAGAGCCAATCGAGGAGCTTGTGGGCGGGTCTAAACTCAGGGAAACGGGCGTCAGCTTGAGCTGCCGTTTTCCGCTTGGTCCTAGTGCTTGACGTGTCTTTGTTAAATATAGCGTAACATGGTTTTTGGACGGTAAAAACTGCAGGGGACCAAAACGGCCTTTTGAAAAAGTGCAGGGGACATATTTTATTGGAAGAACACCATCAAACAGGTCCATAACATAACACAGCGTACATAACAGTTCACATAGCTTCACAACGTGAAGACAATTTAAATTTGCAAGCTGCATGGTTTCCTTGGTAGCATAGTCCACAGCAACCACCTTAGCAAAAACTGAAAATGTTGCATTTCAATTATTTTCTGGTGAGAGCTACAAAAATTATTGTAACTAACAAACTAAAGATCATTTTCTTGCTAGAAATATGATCAAATGCATAAAGATGCAAAAACTGCATTTTCCTGAGTATAGAAAAAAAAACAAAACATAAACCTTTTTTGTCTGACAGAAATATGACATGGATCAAAGACAATATGAAGCAATACAGAGAAAAAAAAGCGGCACAATTTTAAGTCCACTATGTGACACAAATATGTTCTGTGCTGCTGACCACTGAAGATATTGCACATTTTATTGCGGAAATTTGCTGATTGTGATCTGCCATTGTTGTTCAATCACACTGTACAGTAGCTGCTTCTAAGAAAAAAACATCTTGTATGTATATTGTTTCATTGCTTTTTTAAATGACATTTGTATTTATTGATCTAACATTGTGTTGCCAGTAAACTCAATTTACACATAAATGCACAAAACTTAATTTATTTAAATGAAATTTCCATGTGTTTTCCCTCACCTGTGTGCCTTGCACTCTGAACACGATATTACCTAACAACAAGATGAATCTTTGGGACAGGAAGATATGGGCCTGTTGGAATGCTGCTTGAATTGGTGGAAGCCGTACCATGAAAAAAAGTTACTCAGTTTTGAGTGTTGACAGACAGTTTATAAATTGCAGCTCTCTTGCTATTTTCCTTGTTTTCCTTGTCTTTCTTACTTCTCTGTTTGTCAAAAGCAATACTTGCAAGCTTATTTGCACGATACAGAACTAATTATTGCATAATTTTTGAGTAAAATAGGTGCCTATATCTGCTCCTGAAATACTGGCTTGCATATGGAATTCTTTCAGCACTTACTCTACCAGAGGAGAGATATGGAGACACGGCAGGAAAGTCAGTGTGAATGTCAGACAATTATTTGGGGGCATGTAAGGTACAGAACAGAACAGCTAGTGTGCCTACAGGGAGTGCAGCTTAACAGAGACATGGCTGAATGAGAATATCACAGTATTTGCTGGCTCCATGCTAGAACGGTGACCAAAACTAGCTATTTGTAGCGGAAGTCCATCCTTCATCGTCACGACTAAAATAAGTATTTTAGGCCAAACCATGATGTTTTCCTAACCTTACCATGCGGTTTTCATGCCTATTCATAAGGGAAGCGTCAGCACAGCACAGTGACAAAAGAAATATAATACATAGATACTTATCTAACATTTATTTTGGTGATTGGGTTGAACTGAGGGTCTCTCTCATTGCTTGATGGTCATCTTAGAAATACTAATGGAGATGCTAGTTCTAGTAACAATACTACTTCTGCTACTTCTACTACTACTACTACTACTAATAGTAATAATAATAATAATAATAATAATAATAATAATAATAATAATAATAATAATAATAATATAAAAGATTTAAAGAAAAAACGTATTTTCTTGCAACTGCTCCTGGTCAGATCTTGGTCTGTCTGAGAGGAACCCATATGGAACTGCCATCTCTCTGTGTGGTGATTGAAGTGCATAGTTGCACTGCATGCAAAGGCAAGCGAGTCAACAGGGGTTTTCAGGTCTGATTTCACATGCTCACTACCTGGTCATCACTGCATAGACACGATGCTCCATGTCTAGAAAGGTTTCCCTTACAAATTGGTTACATGCAACCCACAGCTTACACCTCAGCACCTCTCCATTTTTTATGATGAGGTCTAAATGAAGGAAACTGCTTGCTGCTAAGACATTGTGCAGTTTTGTTAACTTACTCAGGAATTCCATCCAATGGGAAAAGCAAATTGTGTAACATCAGCGAGTACATATGACACATAGATAAATGATCCAACATCAGTAACTGTGTAGAACAACACTGTGGCAGGCCCTAATTAATGGTGATGCTTTATACACTCTCAACAATATCCTCAGCCTTATAATTACCATTATCTTTGTCAAATTCACTATCAACATTATAATGGAAAATACACCTTCATCAGCTGTTTTAACAGTAACACATTTCACACTGTAGTTACTGAATGTAGCTACAGACAGCAACTGTTCCAAGTACTGTATTAGTACTTTGTGTTGGAAATGTTTCCAAATTCAAATTTGTCATTTGGCATATCATAATTACCTTTAAAACTATCTTTATCTTCGCTCTTTATTCTCCTTTATTGGGGTTCTCAGTCAGATCTGACTCCAACAGAGGAGTAGCCATGTGTATCCTTCCCAATTCCACCGTCTCATCTAGTTATAGTCATTTCTGGCTTGAAGAATCCAAGATGGTGAAGGGTCATAACGCCTACTCAGAACTCCCACTATTGTTCTTCTAAGCATTGTTGCAAAGAAGTCACACAGTTCTTTTCATTGTTTATCATGGTTCATGGTGCCTCGGAAAATAGTGTTACTCAGCCTTCCCCTATGCTATCAGAATCCAGCGGGTGTTTAGAAGTCAGGTCTGGGCTCATCATTGGGGTAAGATAACTGGCTAGATAGTGATGGTGTGTAGTTTGTGCTTTTTATCATCTTTTATATATGAAATACTTTTTATGATGTCAGGATTGTGACTAAAATAGTACGAATGAGTTCAACGTTTTTATGTCTTTTTTTTTTTTTTATCTTATGGTGTTTTCAAAACTTTGTTGTTAATTTTAGAGGAATTTTGTATTCTCACTTCACTGTCCTTTCTATACCATGAATAAATTCAATCAATTAATCAATCAATCAATCAATCAGTAATCACAGAAATGTAAACTGAACTTGGTGAAAGGGCATTTAAGTACTCTGATACCTCTGCTTGGAATCAGTTAAAATGTTGTCTGAATGTTCAGGAGCTGGTCTTACTGGATCCATTTAGACCTGGAAGGAGGGATATCAAGCTGTAGATGTTTGAAAGTACATGAATGCTGTGATATTGTCTCAAAATCAATCAATTTGATTTCTGTCTTCACTTTAAATTGTCATATGTTAGATTTAAGTCTTCTGTAACACAAAACCTGTTCAGGAATCTCCTGAAAAATGGAATTTTAATCTCCATGACACTTTTAGGAATCTCTCTTGAAATTAATAGTAAACAAAATGATGGAAGAATAAGATGTTAAGAGAGGTTTGAAATGTGTTGTTGAATTGCACTTTGTTTTACCAGAGGTGTTTCTAGTGTGTTTAGTTTTGTGGTTTGCTGTATAGTAAGATGTTGCCACTGCGCTATATCAAAGGGAGTCACTGCTGGATATATGAATTCTATGTCAATTCTATGGATGTAACATCATTACTGTATGAGATTATATTTAATGAGAGTTGATTACGTTATTTGAATGCTGGCATGTGGCATTGCCATTGTTTTGCCAGCTATAAAACTAATCAACTTCAGAGTGAAAATATATTTAGTGAATAAGCATTAAGTGAAAATATTAATTGCTGTAAAGTCATGTCAGTTTTATTTATACAGTGCCTATTCACAACAGAAGTTATCTCATGACACGCTGGAGCAGGTGTAGACCATACTTTAATTCAGAGCTGCAGGGATGCTGGGTGGAAACACTTTCAGCAGCTAAAGTCTTGTTGCTGTACAGCTGCTGTTATATGCTTCCCTGATTTCTATGGTTAAAATGATTTAAAGGGTCAAATGTGTGCCATTATTTCAAACCCGGGTTATTAATCTGTATTGTCAGAAAAATACAACAATGCCAATCGCTGCACAAACTATATTCAAATCATAGCTATTGAGTTATATACTGTGGATTAGCTTATCTACATACATATAACACAAAATACTTGAAATCTACGTGAACATTCCCCACAAATATAATTCAAGTAGTGGAAAATAAATGTAGTGTGCCATTTATCTGTGACTTCTCTGAATTTACTTGTCAGTCTTTTAACCTAAAATAGTTGTGGCACCAAATGCATGTAGATATTCCAACCTAAAAGTCAAATTGCTGGCAGTCAGCAAATTAAATATGGACTACAACAGGCATGACGGTTATTAACCTAGGAACGTACAACACAGTGAATATCTACAACTGACAATATAACTAATTTCCATGGTGAAAAAAGGTCATTTTGATTTGTGGATGAAGTCTGTCTGCATAAATCAGCGAAATACACACAAGTAGGAAGAGTGCTGAAAAAAAAAAAACAGAATTTCAGCTAAGTTCACACAGACAGAGTGACAAAATGTGCTTTTACTTTGCAGCAGAGGCTCATGTATTGTGGCCTTGTGCAGGTACATGGCTGACAGGAGGGGAATATAGCGGCTCTAGCACTCTCTATCATATCTCATTGTGTTCTAACAACACATTGTTAATCAATTCAATACCTGAATAAACCTGAGCTCCTGCAGAGAAAGGTTTTGTAGGGAAAGTATTAAATATCACAAGATTTTATTGCTCTCCTTTCATGCAGATTCATGAGGTTGCCAGGCTGTTTCTTGATGTGGCATTTAAGCTTCTGCACAGTATTCACAGCTTTGCACCATTGTTTGTCCTGCATGCAGAGCAAAGAAAAGATGCCAGGGAGCACAATGTGTTAACCAGTGTGTAATGCAGGCTTTACGATTATTCAGTATAATAACATAATCGGTACAGGGAGGTGTTCCTGTAGAAAGACTTCTCCCGGTGGTTGGCCTTTGTGTCTCTGTTTTCCGATCAGCCGGCCATCTACAAGATACATTTATGTACTTCTAATTTTCTTAGCCTGGTATATTTTAAAGGAAATCTAATTAGGGATTCTTTTCATGTTGTTTTTTGAAATTTTTCTCACCAGGAATTTGTCACTGTAATAAATAACAATTAACCAGACAAGTTACATGTACTTGGTTACTTTAGTACATTTTAGTATACTGTACTTTTCATGGTATTTTTTTTATTTTTCTGGCATCATACATTCACTATTACTTGAGTTGATTTTTTGAGAGAAATTGTACTTTTTCTCTGTTACATTTGGATACTTTCATCACACTGCTTAATGCATTCATACACATTCCATCGAGAGGCAGGTGGTTAGCTGGTTGTGTTGATGCCAATACGTTTAATGAGATATATACACACAAATTATGTCATAATATGAATTATAAATTAATTATATTAATTAAGCAGTTTGCGAGCAGTGAGCATGTTACTAGTCACACTCATTGGTCAAGCATGTTGGAGAGAGACAAAAAAGAAGGGACTAAATTATGCTCATGAAAAATTGACCAAACACTTTTATTTCATGTGCAAAATGAAAACATTTCCAGCCATGCTTTTGCATGGTATAACTATTGTCTTGCTGATAGGTGCATCAGAGCATTTTAAAGGGCAGTTGCAAGCAAATAAATGTTTAATTTGAAGGACTTAGTGAGCCAGGTTATTCATCGATTCATCAAGGTTCACAAAGTCTATAAACTAAGCAGAGCTTGAAAAGTTTAAGTCACTTAAAGTGTTCTAGGCAAAATTCAGACTTTATTTTGAAACTGAATGTGTGCCATGACTGATCACATTTCATAAATCCATGTAAAACACATGTACAGACATGGATGCAGACTTGGAAAGGTTTCCACAATTCATTAAATCAGAACACACTCTAAGCAGCTATTCTAACGGAAACACAAAAGAAGACATTAACAGGCGCATCTGTTAACCGTTCTTAACCAAACGATGTGTGGGATGAGATGGTATTAAAAGAGGAGCCTGAAGAAGATAGTCGAAAATAACAGCACTTCGGCTCCAAAATGCACTGGCGGTGGCTTTTGTCTTCTACATCATGTTCACTGCATTGCATGAATCATTTCCGCTGGATCTCTTTTGCATGGATAATAATACAATAATAATCCTGCAGGGAAAACAATGGCAGCTGTAAGTCATATGAAAATAGATAGATGAATTTGATATAAAGGAAATTTTAGAGTTCATACTTGAGAGGAGGGTGCTTAAAGGGATGTGTTTTCTTAATTTCTGTCACTGCAAAGATTCACAATATAAGCCCTTCCCTTTTTACCACTCCACCACTGAAGGGCAGGTTTCATAGGCTCACAGGCACATAATAGTCTCCACATAATAGTGTTTCTTTTCTTACCAAACGGTGCCATACAATGAAAGTTTCCTCTCTTTTCACATGGAGATGATTAGTGTGACGTCCCAGCACAGACATGGCACCAGTTCCATCAGTTCCTTTTTCAAAATGTTATCAATAACCAGACAGTGCTGAAAGAAGCGGCCATTGTGTCTTCTTGTCCAATGATATTTGCATCCCTCCTCAAGTGTCTTATAGAAGGGTTGATATGTTAGGTGAAAACTGAGATGCAGGTGTCATTTTAGATGTCATCACAGCATTCACTGCATACTGTTAAAATGTATGCAAAGGCCTACAATCTGTTAGCTTTTACAAGGCCTCAGCACAATTGCTGCAATGTTCTCTAACTGCAAATAGAGGAGAACTGTCATCCCTTGCATACATGTCTGAGCCATGTTTAGTTGCTGAAAGGGAGATAGGCCCTCTTTGATTGCTACGAAAGCTGAGCCCAGCCATCCCCTTGAAAAGACAAATGCAGGGGGAAAGGGAGGATTTAACCCTGGAGAACAAAGAAAACTACAAAATCACTTTTGTTTTTAAGGGGCTTCTTTTGAAGAGAACACCTAAACCAGATCCTTAAAATAGAAAGTTAACAGCTCATGTCACTCAGCTGCTGACAACCAGAGGATAAGAGGCCTTGCTATAATCTCTCTGTTTTGTATCTGAATCCCTAACAGGCTCTTGAACAGGGACAGCACAAACTACAGTGGCAGGGCATTTATGGAAGAAGGGAAGTCCTAGAAACTACTAAGTGGTTCCTATCTGCTTTGGAGAGTGTGCTCTCAGTGCACTCTGACTCATGCTGACACATGCACTCCAGTGACAAAGAAAATGTGGCTTCAGTTGTTCAAATGAATAAGGTGCATGTTGGGGTGTAGCCCAGGGTCCTCATCAACTGTTTAATATGTGCATGTTCACCTTTTTGTAATGTTTAACTTTTTGGGCTTTGTTTCAAATACATCTCCATTCATGTGGTCTAAGTGCTTGGCTTGGTATTGCTTACAGATATGATCAGAATATCTGCACACTTCTACATTTTTTGGAGCAGGTGCAAAACCAGATGGTCTCACCTATTTGAATGAGTGAAGTTCTGAGTTCAAAGTCAGAATCCTGAGTTCCTGGGTTTGATGCTTGCACAGGGCAGGGCTTATCGGTGTGAAGTTTGCATGTTCTTCATGCTTTTGCGTATGTTTTCTTCTGAGAGATCCCTTTCACACTGCCTTCAAAAAACTTTATGTTAGGTTAATTAGTGTAAGCCCATGACCAAGGGACTGGTTCAGAAAGGCAGTTAGTCCCCAGGTGATGGACAGTGGCTGCCCACTTCTCCTGATACTTACAGTAGGATGGGTTAAATTTAGAGAACTTCCCTTCATGAAAATCATTTAAGGATAACTTAAAGCAGCTATGAGAAACCAGTGATCTTCTAGCACGTGCATTAGTTTCGGAAGCAAGTTAAAGAAAGATGTTACATATTTTGGTACTTTTCTTCTTTTTGAACACAGTTGTTTGCAGGATGCAATCTTAGAATATCTGTTACATGAGGATAGTGAAAGTAAACTTTGTTTTAATATCAACGTACAACTAGGCTACAAATAAAGCTATAGCTAACACAGTTTTTGTTGATAAAGGTAAAGTTATAAACAATCCCTTGCAATGTTATGTCTTCATAATACTGAGTCAACAGTGATATAAAGCTCAGTAGCAAGACCAACAAAATTCTTATATACTTATACGTTATAAGTCCGTTTTTTTTGCTGCTGTCTGTCATTTCAGAAGTATCTGCTGCCCTACCGTCCAAGTAGCTTATTTGAGACTCCTCAATTTATCCTCAGCATAGAAAAATATTTGAATTTTATGATTTACTGTTTTGCAGAGAATCCAACCCAGTGACAGGCATTAAAATTTACCAAATAGAAATAGCCAGTCTTCTTGCTGCTTGTTTTGTTTGCTTGTGTAGGTCATATAGAGCAGTGGTCCCCAACCTTTTTTGCACCAGTTTCATGTACAACATAATTAGACGGTCCGGGGATGGGGGTGCGCCCTCTTCCTCCGTCTCATCTTTGGGCCTTTTCCTTTTTTCTTTGCAAAGTAGCGCTCCGAATACGTTTGTTTTCCACTAATCTCAGCTAGCTTGATTTTTTAGGGTATACCGGTCCGTGACTGAAACAGGTACGTGTCAAGTGCACCAAGAGGAAGAGACGGATGTTGTTAAAAGAGAATCCGTTTTTCAAAATAAAACAACTTTCCGAGTATGATCATCAATATAACGGAAATAAAATAACGTATTTATTCTTTCTCTGCGGCCCGGTACCAAACGACCCGCGGACCGGTACCGGTTTCACATCATCCAGATCTTCTTCTTGTCCTTGGATGGCTGCACATTTCCCCTCCTGTGCAACCTAAACATCTTGGTGACTTTGCACACCAGCAGCACACCACCAACAGTCTTAATGCCTGGACCTAACTGCACTCTAGGGCTGTTCTAGCTCAACCAATGTGAGAAAGTGATGAGAAAATTACATGATGGCAGCAGCAAGCTTAGCTAGAGAAAATGTGTCGACATTTGAACCCACTTAAACATAATGCCACAGAGAGAAAAGGTGAGTGTGTAGTAATGTTACAGTTAGAAGAGAAGCTGGAGTAGTATCATAAACCTGAAGAAGCAACTCAAGGCGCACTACACTGTAAAAAAAAACATTGTAACAATTGCAGAAACATTACAATATTTCAACTTAAATTAACTTAAGCCATCTAAGTTACAAAGACAACATGTAACATTATGTATAACTAAAATGTGCACAATATACAGAAATCGATAGAAACAAAAACACTAACATTCGATAGTCAGTGTGAAATTGGTTTTAAACCTGAATAAAATACGTTGACAGTATCCAGCTGTCGTTTTCTTAGCTCTTCAAGTGTTAGAAAATTTGATTTATAAGATTTTAGAAGATTTATGTAAAAAAAAAAATAAATAAATAAATGCAACACCAGCAGTAAGACCTACAATTGACAGAATTTCTCTTTTTGTTGTAGACAATGTTCCATCACACAGGGATCTGATGAACCATGCTGGTTCTATTACTAAAAATAGTAAAGGAGGAAGACTAAATTTTACTAAAACTACCATGGACCTATAATCTCAGGACTAAGACAAAGCTATGCACACACTGCTACCCATAGTGCTCAACTCAAATTTACTGCTCAACTTTAAAATTGAAATTGTGACCCCAGTAGTTACCGACTGATTTGAGATCTGATTTGAGATACAAACCAGATTTATCTGCAGCCTGAACAAGTAGCCCAAATTTAGGATTGAAAAGAACAGATTCCATCAGAATTGTGCTTTTCACACTGTTAGGAACTGCATCACATGCGCATGGTATGACATACAAAAATTCAGTCGGTATAATCAAGTTTTCACAAGATGAAAAAAAACTCCTAGATACTGTAGTTACTTTGTAGTGTAATGGGCCTCTTCAAAGCTGTATGACAAAGTTTGTATGGGGTTTGCCTGTTTCAAAGATGAGATTCCTGTGTTGTCTGTCATCTGTGCAAGCAGCTTCTTACAGCGCTGCTGTGTGGCCTCACCTCTCACTTTTCACTTAGGCATCCGTGTTAACAGGTTAGATCGGCCACACTGGATATATGAGTCACGCTTCTCACTGCCTATCAAATGGGTTAATGCTGCAGCATCGCTTCATGTAGAGATTCAGAGTCTTGCCTATTTTAATCGCGACACTTGTTTGGTTCTTATCAAAAATGAACCAGAAAACAACCTGTAGACAGTCATTTCCACATCAAACCAGCATTTCACTAGTTTCTATGTCTGTTTGTGTAGAATATGTCAGAATGTTTTTGGTCCTGTGCACCTCCCTCTCTTTCCCCCGTCCGCTTTCTTGCGCTTTTAACGGGGGTAAATGAAAATCATTTATTGATAATTATCAAAGGCAAACTCCATGTAAACAAACAGTGCAAGAGCCATGCAAGTAACAGCAGTGCAGCCTACAGTATGTGAACACAAACATGCAAGTGAGCAGCAGCAGCAGCTCAACAAGCATTCTGTGTGGTTAGTTAATGCACAGAAATGGGTGGGGTTTGGGGTGGGGCCTCTGCAGATACAGATATCCCCACACTTAGTGATTATTAGTGATACTGTGAATGTATACAATTCTTTGAAGAAAATACTGCATAGTATATGTTTAACTTAGGTACATAAGGTAATTATGTTTTGTACTCGTACGTATTGTATGTCAGTTCACTTTTGTTAGCATACTTATTTGAACCCAAAACATGATCTCTTCTGGAACACTAAGTAGTTTTTGTGCCTTAACATAAGGTTTAGGCACAAAAACAACTTTAGGTGATCATTTTACATCCTTAACCATGTGCTTCTAATTGTTATCATGACATGAACGAACTGCAACTGTTGACAACATTAACCACGATTGTCCAGTACGCCTGTCGCAGGTAATCTTCAACCATTGCATCATGTTGGAGACCAGTCATTTATCTATGTTTTGGGATTCATTGGAAAATGAATGTTTATCAGGTATGAGGCTAAAGAATGTCTCCATAGTACTAGAAAACAAAATATAATGCCGATAAAAGAAATAGCATTATCAACATTATTTTCCTAACTCTTTGCCACATGACAATTACAAGTAACATTTTTCACATGAAACTATGTATTATTATTACTCTGATCTGACACCTAGAAAAGATTAATATGCATATTTGCTGTTGCATTATCTGACTATGACTGTTATCCGATGTCCACTGTAATAGCAATCTCACAAAATCATCTGATGAAAACTACAATTGCACCATTACATAACCACTAAATCAAATCCAAAAAAGGCAAACATCATTGACCCAGTTGTTTACAGGGTAGCATCACAGTTCACATTCACTGTTATGATCAACGATGTACAAGTGCATGAACAGGCCGATGTGAATGAACTGAATGGGCGCTAGTGCTGCTCTGTGAATAATAATCCTTGAGCTTGGATAATGACAGTGTTAATATTGTTTTTTAAGTAAACTACTTGAAACTGATGATTCAAAACCCCAGCACATCTTCATTTAAAAGCAATCAGGTTGTAATTATCAGGACATTTGTCAACTTAGTGATTGCTTCTAAAGCCAACAACAGCTTTGCTTCCTATCAGAGAGAAATTATGATGCATGACAGGTTCTATCTGTTCACTTCTGATCAGTGTTGGAGCTTGTTACTCAAAAAAGTAATATATTACACATTACACATTACTCTCAAAAATAGTAATGCCTTACATTACATGATTACTCCCTGAAGAAAGTAATTAGTTACATTACTCGTTACATTACTCGTTACATTCATGTTGCTCCACGGTTCCTTAGCAACAAGCTTTGTATGTGTGCGTGCTTTCTCTGTAGGTGCTTCGTTAAGTTTGAGGTAGTGTTAGCAGCGGTGGAGAGAAGTTTCCAACACGGACAAAGTGTGCACCTTACAGTCAAGTTATTTTCCTTACGTTCAACAAATTCAAAGTAATGTTTGTATCTCTAACCGTCAAAAGTGGCTTTACACAGCGGGGGGACTTCAGGCAAGTCGCACGCAGCAGCATGTTCTGCTCGTGTTGTTGACGCTGCCATTGTTATCCCATCTCCCCTTGCAGGTGGTGACTAACCAATCGGTGATGGTGAAAGATACCTTGTACCAAACCCCAACCAATCACTGTTCCATTATCAACGGCCCCCGCCCCCCCTGCAATGTAACGTAAGGAACAAGCTTGGCGAACTGTAGTGTGATAACTACATTCAGAACAGTAATGCCTTACACTGCTCGCTACTGAAAAAAAGTAATGTGATTACAAAGTAACACGTTACTTTGTAACGCGTTACACCCAACACTGCTTCTGATGAACCTAATGCAACCGCCAGCTGGCATGTATGTGGCTATATGTTGAATATATAGTGAGACAAGGACTGCTCACTGTGCACTGTGGTGACAGCTGCTTGTACGTCTTTACCAAGCTGTCCTGGCTTCACAAGCACCACACTGACTTAGATAGTATAGGATATAGGATTTCGAGTCTCTACTAGGATAGTAGAAACTCAACTCATCCTGCACTTTGGGCCAAGTGCATAATTCTGTCTGTACCTCTTATTATTTCTAAATAGCACTAGAAGCAATTCTGCAAAATGGATGAATTTGATGTACCTGCATTTATTCTTGCAATTTTGGGTAGTATCCTCATGGTGGTAAGGAATTATTGTCAGTCAGTCATTTAGGATATAGGCATGTGCAGTCAGATGACCAACGGGCTGGAAACAAACCTATTTGATGAGAAAACAAAGGCTAACAGTGAAGTTCTTATCCAAACTTTGTTGTAAACATACATCACAGTTGACAAACCTACTGACTGCTTCAGGTTTGACCTGCTTTACTTTGCAACAATTCAATTCAAGGGAATGTGGTAAAGTCTCCAGTCAAACACTGGGGGTGAACAAAGCACTGATATATTAGAGACATGTAGCTGAGGCTATCGACACTTAATATTTTGAACCCGCTTTCAGTTTTATGTCAGAATACAGTTGTTTAGATATAACTTGGCTTGTTTACATCCTACAACCTACCTGATCATCTGACGACTCGCGTTTCTTATTTCATCTCACCTTTAATTTTCTTTGTTCCAAGTTCTTAGTTAGTAACTCAGTGATTATTGTTAACATAATCAAATAAGAAGTCAAATAAGAGAGAATTACAATACATTATATTTCATATATCTGCGTTAAAAAGTATATTTGCATTAAGAATTCTCCAAAAGGCATTCACACCACAAACACAGCTGATCAGCGACTTGAGTAAGCGGAGATGAAGCTCAGCAGACAGCTTGTGGCCCGCTGTCACTCAAAATATGGCACTTTCAAAGTGCCATGAAAAGGAAAACAGCTATAGAGACCAAAAGTACCACACTGTAAACTTGTTTATTTCTGCTGTGAAGTTTTTAACATGGGTTCTTAAGGAGATTGACTCACTTTTGGAGCCAGCCTCAAGTGGCCAGTTGAGGAATCGCAGTTTTTGGAAGGCTACTTCTGCTCTGGCTTAATTATTTTTACCACTTGTTTACACCAAGTGCAAGTAAAATGTCTGTGATGATTGCTCAGCTGATACAGTCTGATGGCCGCACAGTTTTGGACTACCTTTTGTTTGCAAGTGCATACAGAATGAACACAGAGAACAAGGACAACATAGACTGACATAAGGATATTGTTTAAACTATCCCTGTTCCCCTTATATTCATGTCTCTTCACGCACACAATAACATTATTAAGTATTTATTACCATTGGCATGTTCATATGTTGTAGCTATTCTAACTAACACTGTCATATACTGACAATCAGGCTGATCAGATTGTAATTTTGGATAGCTGGAGAAATGGTGAATCAAGACAATGACATTGTATGATAACACCAAATGTCAGACGTAATAAGTCTCAGTGTGGCTCTGCAGTACGTGGGCTGTCGTTTTTAGACCAGTCTCCAGGCAACAGACTATTATTTTAGTCTGTGGATAGACACTTCAATGTGATGTTGCAGCCAGATAGCTTTGAGTTACTGCATAAAATCACTCTGCGAACATGTTCACATTGTTAAAACACGTAAAGCTGGCATGTTACAAACTACATGTCTGTTTTCCGTCTAGTACAAATGTCCCCCAGTTGATCACGTGGCACAACCAATGTGTGCTTGTAAAAGTGACACAATTGGTGCATAACTGGTTAGGTGGCTTAACCTTAGAAGACTGAATCCCAAGAGCATTCCCTGCACAGTTATTTGATTTGTTCTTGCAGCCGCAGCCTAGTCCTGCCTAAGTGCTGTACAGAGGCATATGGCCAGGCTTGTGCGAGCCTAATTACAGGCATTATCTCATTCACTATTGTAAGGGACTGTTGTGCCATCTTCCATTTATTTAATTAGGCTTTTCACATATTAGAAAGGCCTAGTTTGTGCTGAAAATGTAGCATATGGGTAGAGAGAACATAGACTTTGGGGGTGTTGTAGTGTATTAAAAATATACTCTGCTTTTTTTCTTATGTGGAGCAATTTGTCAAGCAATTAGCCATACTAATTAAATTTTTGTAGCACTAATCAAACGAATATGCTAAAACATTCTTTACGTTGCCAGTCTACTGTCTGTTCCCATTTAACTTGATGGCTTAAAAGAGCCTCCTACTCCTGGCTTCCACTCCACTTGATCACCTCATTTGCATTTTATATTGGTAAATCAAATTAAGCACCCGTAGCTTTTAACATGATTGACTGCGGCCAGGGCTGCTCAGATGGGACTTTTTCTGCAAAGAAAATTAGACCAATTTTAATGTGCAGAGCAGAGAGCCCGGCTCCCCTCACATTCAGCAAATCGCATTCACTCAGCTAATTAAAATGATTTTCCCCCTTTTTGTCTGTGTTTGCCAAGGGGCTTTGATAGATTTGCCCACCTGCTGTTGTACTGTACATCTCGTTTTCCTGCTTTTTCCCCAGTGGAGACCTTTTGCACACTGTGGTCTACTATTCCCAGGCTGCCATGCATGATTACTGTTGTTCTATACTGTAGCCATCAACTTAGTCAATAACCAATCGATAAGCCTCAGATGTCCCATGTTTAGCTCCTGATAATACATTTTTCTAAGTGGTATTGACCCATGGCTATGTCTGGCGCATTACTGCAGATGTTTCAAAATAAACGGTGTATCAGTTGATTAGGGTGATGCACAAGCAGTTGAGATAACTATATTTGATTCAGTTACAGTTAAAACATTTAGCAGTCGGAAAAGGCTAAACAACAGAATCAATCAGTAATCAGACCTTTGACAAGTGATGTAAGAAATTATATAGGTATGTCTGATATATTTGAACAATGTCTCGATTTTTACTGCATGTACACTGCCTGTATCACTGCTGCGCTCCATTCCCCTGCTTTAGAGACAGGACTCGGTCCTATGTATTTTTCATGCCAATTTGGCAACCTGGGTGTTACATAAAATATCAAAAGAGACATGAGGGTTATTGGTGGATTCCAGAATGTTTTAACTGTCATGCTAATAAATGGTGAATAAAAATACGATTAGGCCAGTATCAATATCATGGACTTTAAGGTGCTTTGTTTGGGTGAATTTAAAACATAGCATTTTATCAAAGGGCTAATGCTAAATGTTTAATTAAAACGCTTTCCTAAAAAATCCTAAAGTGAGAACATTAAATGAAGGAAATGTATGACCAAAGACTAATGATTCTGACCAACATTTATGTGTTTACATACTCCAAAGTTGTCCATAGTTGATGCCATGGACATATTTCATGGTACTCAGATATTGAGGTAAATACCAAGCCCTCCAAAGGTCTGAGTTTTTCTCTGTTATATTTATTTTACTTGCAGTGAGGAGAAAAATGCATTTGATTATTTTACAACAAATATAACTGAACAGTAAACTTAAAAAATAAAACATTAATGGTCCAAATAATGTTTATGTTTTAATTTATATATATATATTTTTTTTTTCATATAGATTAAGCTTCTACATCAACTCCAGTCTTATTTCAGCAGGTAGTACAAAACTCAACCTCAGAATCTACTGTCAAGTCACATTGAACTGAAAGAGAGCACGAAACAGCTGAATTCTTTGTCAACTGTAGGCGTTTCAGAGCACGTTAACATACATTAATAATTCAACTTTTACAATAACAACTGCTTTATAACAATTAAGCTTCCTTGGATTTCCTGATAGCTGAGTGAAAATATATTTATCAGATTTGTTTTAATGTTAAATAAAAATCCATTAAACTATCCTAGGAAAATATTCTATGATAGCACATACACATTGTGCTATCATAGAATATTTTTAAAGAGAAATAAAAGTTGTGAGCTGGGGGGAAAAAAGCGAGGAGGAGGGAAAATGATGTTCTTTAGGGAGTATTCCCACTGGGAATAATAGATGCAGCACAGTGCCGGCACCAGGCGCTTCCCCGGAACGCAACAGTCAGCTTAATTGCAGCTTTTAGGATCATTACTGCTCCCATGTGAATGTCAAAATGGACAAGGCTAGTGGGCCTTTGACAAACAGGCAACCACCACCCACCGCCCTGCAGTTGCAGTCACAAGGGGCAGGCCCATAACCGAGAGAAAAATACAGGCCTTGTTTGTTGCCCTTGTTCCTTCAAACCAGAGGGGAAAAATGCTGCAGAACACATTTTAGAAAAGAAAGCACATTTCATGTGTTTCTCATCTGTCTGTACACTGTGTGTATGTGTGTGTGTTTGTATATATATATATATATATATAAATAAATAAATATATATATATATATATATATATATATATATATATATATATATATATATATATATATATACATATATATATATATATATATACATACATATATATACATGTAGAGCAAATTTGCAGTCCTTGGAATGAAACACGATACAATACCTAGATGTAAAAACTAAAAAATCAAGCAGACATAGATAAGCAGCCACATAATACATAAAAACTGACTTAGAAAAGCAGATTGATTGTAATGACTGAGAATAAAAATTAAGAACAAAGACTGAAAATATCAACAAGAACAAACAAAAAGCGAAACAAGGAAAAATATGCTGTGCTTTATAAAATAAGTGATTTAATGTATTACATATATATAATGTATAATGTACTAATGTAAATATATAACTTGTGTGTGTATGTGTGTGTGTGTGTGTGTGTGTGTGTGTATGTATATATACACATACAGCTCTCCTCTCTCTCACACCTCCGACCTTTGCAGACTCAGTTGTCATGGCTGCGAATGGCTCATTACAGATCCGCTAGTTGAGGAGCCCATTCATCATTCAAGAGCACAAGCTTGCATCCAACTCAAGAGCTCGAGGGAAGTGGCTCTCCAAGAGCCTTGGCCTCATCCCTACAATCATCCAATGAGGTCCTCCATTGAGCGCCATTGCTCATAGTGTGGAATATGATGTAAAGTACTCCTTTTCTCAAAGCACTGTCAAAAGTCTTTACCTGTTATAATTCTGTCATTGAAGCCTCACCTCTGTTTTACTGACCATATCTTCTTCAATTTCATCTTCAATTGTTCTCTTTTTTTCCTTGTTGTTTTTGTATGAGTGAAAAGGAAATTAAGTTAAATTTACGAATAGATCAGATGAAATTTGGAGAAACATAGAAATGCTGCCCTGACATATTTAAAATCTAGGTGTGAAATAAGTGCGTGTGTGTGTGTGTGTTATAGATGCTACAATTATGTAGTGTGAAGAAGGCGTTCATCTAGCCCTTCATTTCATAGCAATCCAAAAGATAGAATGATATAATGTTTGGTGATGTTCTTTTTGCTAATCAACAGATGTCTTGTGCAGATCAAAATGGATAATGGTTGTATGCTAGCAAAAACTACTGTATGAGTATCAAAAGCCTGTCGCTTTTGATACACATACAGTAGTAATCACTCAAGCACAGTTTAGATAATTTGCTCAAGTATTGCTTTACAAATGAAACTAAATGATTTTCAGTATGTATGTTTTTGTAGATTTGCATCTTTAGGAGCAACACATGTATGTATTGTAAGCTGAGATTTGATATGTGCTATTAAATAACTAGTTTGACAAACCAATCAAAGAGATCATTGTGATGCTGGTAACAGATTTTTTCCTTCTTTGTAAACAGTGGTTAAGCCTTAAAATGATGGGGGCCAGAATCAATTTCCTGGTGTGATATGCATACCAGATAAGAGCCTTTTCAATGATTTTCCAGTCAAGCTTGTTTTGGTTTCCAATGTTGTTGTGCCAATTTCAGTAGTGACCCTGAGCACGCAAATCCAGCCTGTAAAAACAAGGAAGGTCAAAACTCTCAGGTGTTGTGCCCGCCTGAGTGCTTTGAAGCCAAGTGTGTTATCATTTTCACCCAGAGAGAAGCTGTGATACTAGCAGAGGATGAAGGTTAGTAGACAGCACATCACTTGGAGTGCTTTAAAGCCAAACCTGATTTGTATTGTAGCATTGCCACTCTGCCTTGTTTTGCACATTCATATGAGGAGAGTGGTGTGCTGATGCTCCTTCTGCTGAATCAGATGGTTGAGATTTAGCCTCTTCAAAGCACAAACTCACATTTTCTGCCACCAGCGCCGGTAGCACAAACAGCTCAAGCGGCCTATTGATGCCTCAGACACAGAGGAGAAGCCACTGTTGGCCATGCTAACATTTTGTAACCAGTAGAGGGATTGTTTCACCTGAGATTGTCCAATTGATGGTGATTGCAGAGAATACATTTATAGGCCCTGTGACGCTATTTCTTAAACTGAGTCAAGTTATGGCGTGATCACACTGCACAACTTTCAAATTTGTCACACACGAAATGATACACATGAATGATCCAATCCAAAGAGTCAAAGTTGTTTGTGCACTGATTCGCAGTGGAAAAAAACACAAGAAGAAAAAGAAAATAGTATGGGTGAGAAGACGGATAAGGATATGCGGCCAGCGAAGATTATTTTTGCACTGAAAACATGAAACTGTCTGCTCGTATTGTGGTTCAGCAAGGATGTATGGTTACATGCACTGGAACAGTAGTGTGTGTGTGTGTTCTGATGGAGGCTATAGGTTATTATTGTGCCGCTCCACACACACAGATGCCTGATTAGACTGGGTGCAAAGAGCTACTGCAGATGAAGCAGAGGAGAGAAAGAGAAAAGAAGCAGTGTCTGCTCTCATGGCTGAAGCTTGTTCCTGGCTCCTGACCTGTCGGCGACACAGCCAGATATTTAGCCTGCTAGATATCCAGCAGACGTCAGCGACACACCAGCCAGCTGTCCACAGGCTTCTGGATCACGTCTTAAAACAGTTCACACATACCGACCATCATTTACGGGAGTGCACAACAACTTGCCTCTGATCTGGGGCTTTTTATCGGCAATCTCTTAAACTGTTGGGGTCAGCAAGATCAGGGCTAAAATCCTGTAGTGGGAACTTGGCTAAATAGGAGCACAGTATTGGGACTGACTGATTACAGTTCTGGAGAAAACTCTGAATTGAAAATTAAAAGAGCTCATTCTACTTCTACTCTACATTCTACCTGATATTCACCGAATTTCATTCCATTCTTCAGTGACTTAAGAAGCTGCATGACACCATCTGGCTAGTTCACAAAATGCAAACACAACTAGGCAAATATGCTAATGCCTCAATTTAAGTGTATAGCCATGTGATACGGTATAAGAAAGCTAAACTCTACTCATGCAAACCATGTATAAGGATAAAACCACATCAGCAAAGTACAATCAACAAATAAACAAACAAGCTAACAAACTAGCATGCATGAACTTTTGCCAGCTCACCGATAAAGTGTCCAGATGTCAGTAGTGCATCAAAGTCCAACAAAAAACAGTAGCCACTCATCAGTAGGGGGTGCTAGGACACCGCTCCACCTGTCCCCATGAAGAATAACCACACAGACACTCGTTGAATAAGACTTTTTTGAAATGAGCAACCTACATATTATACAGTGGAGTGAGTCACATGTATAATGTGTTATAAAATCGTAGACATCTACGTTGCATAAAGTGACTAGGAGGTGATGTATTTCTGCCCCTGAGAGCAAAAATCTTTGGCCATAGCTCCTTAAGTTGTACATGTGCACTTCACTCACTGTAATACCAGAGCTAGGAGCTTAGGTAGACTGAGTTGTGGAGAATTAATCGAACTGGAGAAAGAAAATTCAGTACAGTTGCTGAAAACAGCTCCGTTTGAGAGAACACACAAGCCTACAAATTCAAAAGGGGAATTTTCTGCTGACTTCCTGTGAAAGCTACTTAGCATCTAGCATCCAAAAACACACTGGTTTGTTTTTCATTAGGACAATTAATAAAACGCTAAAACGCTTCTTGTGCTGCATTTGTGATTGGCTGCTGTTTTTGATGCCTAATTAAGTTTAAATGCCAACTATTGCATTTCTAACGATAACGATATTCCAACTGTCTGTCATGGTTTGGGTTGTTTTGGTTTGTTGATTTCCTGTTTTAATTTGTAGTTACATCCTCTTGTGTCTTATTGTTACCGTCTACTTCCTTCTCACCCGTGTTCCCAGTGTTCTGTTTCCCTCCTGTGTTCCTTTGCTCCTCCCCAGTCTGGTTGCCTTCTAAGTACATGCACAGCAGTATTCTTGATCAGCTGGAGATAAAGTTAAAAGCTTACTTTCCTTATGTTGCAACTTTACATTTCTTTAGCTTCATTTTTTAATTATATGTTGTGGCACTGCTGTGTCTGTGATCTGGTTAGGTTTATTCTCAAAAGAAACTTATTTAGGGAAATTCATGTTCATGATCATGTTGCTGGAAATTGTCCCAATGTCTTGTCGAAAAATGTCTGCCTTTGTTGCGACTGACATGGCTGACAAAGGATGAAGCTGCTCATCTCAAACAGTGATATCTCTTTTTGAGTTCTCATCCTGCTGTCTCGACACTGGCATCCCCTCCACCCCTGATTATGTAATCTCATAAACATGTAATCTGGACATGATATGACATATTGTAAAAATGTTGATATGATATGTATGATTTGAACATGGTTTGCAGGAATGTAAAATGACAAAATTTTATCCTGGCCACTGGGCTGGAACAGACTACTGTGTGTGTTTATGTATGTGTGGGTATTGTTCTCAGTGCTCCTACTGGTCTGGTTTTCTGAGCTAATGTCCTTTTAAATATGTTTTGCAGCATTATACAAAACACATAATTGACAGTAAAGAAATGCACAAAGATTAAACAACTTTAATACCACTGTATAACAGCTCTGGCCTTTTATTTCTTCAATTTTCAAATAATATTGTGTAACAATTCCCTTCGTGTTTCTACAACATTCCTTAAAGAAGTTTATGGAGTTTTTTCCCTCACCTGTCAGAATACTTGATGTGCTGGTGCAGGCATATAAAACAAACAGAGACACTCGAGTTTTTCCAGTGGGATACCACTAAAGGACTCGACTGGTGTTACTCTATATTTTTCCTATGGCAACAAGGGATATGAAAAGAACAAAACCAATAATGTGTTTGGCCTTCTCTAAGTATTTTTGGATTTCCATACTCGGACAGTGACATGTAACCTAAGCCTTTAAAAAACAAATTAGATGTTTTTAAAGTGGCTCAGAATTTTCCTGAAACAGCTTTAACAAATATTAATCACAGATGAGTAGATGGGGAATTTGTTTGGAACTGTTTTCAGCTGCAAATTAAACCACATTTGGTGCCATTCTAATGTATAATTTACAACAACCTCAGCCGGCTGTGAAAACTCTGTATATGCACAGTTCTGTTTTACAATCTCAATTATTGTGAAATTGAACACGAGCAATAGCCAGATCATAGCTCCCATGCTTAGATGTAGAAATACCCTTGATTACCACTATGTGTACAAATATATTTATTATTTGTATTTGTAAATCAAAATTCACTTTCACACTGTTTATAATTCCATTTTAATTGTGTACAATATCATGTTTATATGTATACACAAGTCTATTCTATTTCTTACCTTTTTGATTATATTGTTCATTTTCTACTATTGTTATTGTTTTTTTGTAATATTCTGTCCTATGTCTGCTATGGAAAAAATGTTTCACTATTTGTGGGACAATAAAGGAATTCTGATTCTGATACCCAGTCTGCTCCACCAGTTCCACTGATCAAGGGAAGGGCATAACCCAGCATTGTCACATCAAGAAGAAAACAGTGTAGGTTCAGTTTTGACAGTTGACAAATGATAGTTAATGTGTATGAAATGTTTTTTAATACATAAGACCCCAGCGTAGGTATGTGGGATTGAGTTAAAATCAGTGAAGCTTATTAATGTGTTTTTCACATTTTGTAGACAACAATGGAGCTCTTTGATACAGACAAATTAGATATAGGCCTATCATGCTTCGGACACACTCTCAACTCAAATTTGAGCCTTAACTTTATTTTCCACAGTGTGTCATGGCCAGAGACTGTATTACACTTGTCTGTAGTCTTTCTCTGAGCTGCAGCAAGTCTATGGAGCCCAGTCAGATGGTTTGTGGTGCACTGGTGTCTCTGCAGACAGCACTGGGTTTGTGTTGCCTTGGTTTCTTAGATGCTATCTGTGTGATGACTGGAGGCTCTCTAATAACCTGCAGATGCATTCAGAGGAAGAGCCAATGTTACTGTTGGCAAATATGACTGAATGGCTTTATCATTGTAACCTGGGCACATAGACCTCAAGATGAAACATTAATAAAAACATTAAAACAAAGGCAAGCCTTGGCCTGAATAGATGCATCAGAGTATTTACTTCTACTGACAATCCAAAACATATTATGTTATCGAAACAAGCAGTTCCCCTCAGTTTCTCCTTAAGTCTGTGACTTATGCTCTTTTTATGTGACAAAATGTTTCCCCTTAAAGTCATACTGTCAACAGACAAATATCACCAATATCTGAGTAAAGGGAAAATATGCTATTTTTTTTTCATTCTAGTAGCATGAGAAGATTAATGGGAAAAATATGGTCTATATTATATTACTGTATGATAATATTGTATTGTATTGTTGTAAAATATCAACTTATAAGTGCACTTTGCAAAACAGTCAATATTTCTCATTTTATGTTTGGGTTAGACAGAGCAATACAAAATATGCCACATTTTAATGCATAAGCTTTTGTGTTTCACAAACCTATATGCAATAATAGTGCCTAATATATATTATCAGTTGAATTCTGGGAATAACACCAAAGTAATGCAAGAGGTCCAGCAAAGGTCACAATGGGAATGTGACCTATTTGCCTAAAGCCTAATGGCTGAAGAAATATATTTTGGCACAACCATATTTAGAGCTTTGATGCCACCACTGCCACTGCCTCAGATACCAAAGTGTAATCTCAGCCATGTTTTCAGTGCTGTGAAAAATGGCCAAGAGCTCTTAGGCTTCTCCAACTGTGTGAAAACACTCAAGTAAGGGCTTCAAATGGCAGCTCTTTTCTCTATAGAACATCCAAGCTGGACTCCTGGGACTCTTCCTCCATGTTTAACCATTGTAATCTGTCACTTCACTATGTAGCATGTTGGACCTTTAGGCAACTTGGACCAGGGGCTAAAGAGATCACAAGGCCTATGCATGAAGTGACGAAAACATTAACATGTTTTGAAGGATAAGTTTGAGGTCTCAGTCAAAAGTATCAAAGTCGCCATTATGTTTTCTGCTTTTGATCTACCAAGTCATTTGATATTATACTGCTTTGATGGTTTCCTATATTTTGTATCATGCCCCATTGTAGATTTGCTGTGGACTATTACACACGTCTTTGTCAGTTTATCATTCCGGTTGCCCCATCAAAAAGACAGTCTTTGTAGATTTCATTTTTTCAGCCCCAGTAGTGCTGAGGCTCTGACAGCAGCCAGTTTGCTGCTTCACCCATAACTTGAAATCTTTGTGGTATAATGTTTCAGCCTATTTAGCCCTGTAGCAAGGCTTCATATATTTAGTCCTTCTATGTGACATACTCCTTTCACTGAAACAAGTAACACAACATTTGCAAAAGGTGGTCTAATTAAGATGTCAAACTCTGACTCACTCTTTTGCTGTGCCTAAACTGCTGGCTGCTGCACTGCTCAATGACAGTATCACTGCTACTGCTCGTATGAAGAAATGCTACAGGGAGTGACATGCTAATAGCCATGTGCCAAATATTACATGTTCATAGTCTGTATTTACATATTCATATAAGATGGGAATTGCACAGTTCTTCTGACTATTGTGTAGAAAATTGAACATTTGAACAGTTGTACCTTTAACAATACTTGGAAATGTGGCTCGCCTTGTGCTTCCCAGTGCAAATATTAATAATCAAATGATTATCTTGGTAAATTGAGGTAAATATATTATTGTCATTTGCTTACTCGCTAGAACAAAATTTGTCTGGACACTGTCTCAGGCATCCTACTACTAACATGGTGGGCTTTTGGAAGTCAGTCACCAGATTTCAGGGAGGGTTAGTTCCCTTGCTCTTTTCCAATTGCAATTCATTGTCATTCATCCAAAGACTCGCAATTGTTTCCTTCAGCCTGCCCAAGGCACAGTGCTGCTTTTGTTCCATCTCTCCATCGGCTCTGAATACAGTCCCAGAGCCAAACAGACCTGTAGGGTATGTTATCAGGACTTTTTGTTCTGGTTCTTAGCTTTCCCTGCCCAGATCCCCATCCATACAACAGAGGAGAGGCACCACTTTAGGCAAAGACTCGGCCGTGTTTCGGTCTGTGTCACGTTATGGTGGCTCCAAAAACTTAACTTCAAGTTAACAAAAGTCAACATGACTTCTGGTTCACAATTGTGATATGATGGTGGCCCTGATTTCACAGGAAATTCATGCACACTTTGGACCGTGTGAACATTACAACTTGTTTCTACATGTTTTTTCATTCTGAAGAAGTTGTGTATTTTATATTACTGACGACCGTTTACCAATTTGTAGCATTCCATTTCTGAATATAATTATCTTACCATAAAAGTAGCCCTGTGAACGACTGAACCTTTCATGGATGCCCCTTTCATAGGCAATCATGATTCCATCACCTGTCGCCAATTAACCTGTTTGCCTATGAAATGTTTCAGACAGGTTTTTATGGGCAATTCCACAACATTCCCAGTCTTTCGTTGACCCTGTCCCAAATAGTTTAAAACATGTTGCTGCTATAAAAATCCAAATTAGTGTTTATTTAAAAGGCAAACAATGAGGTTGATTCAGTAGGACATATATTTGTATGTACTTTTTTACATTTAAAATTGTGTCAAAAAGATGAAGCAAACATTCTGTTTGATTAATGTTCTACACAGCATCCCAACTTTTTTTGGATTCAGGGTTGCAATGTTGGCAATACACTGTCAGAATGCTGTAAAAATCGCTTCCCAACCGCAAAGCAATATTTTAGTGGAACCACCTATCAATGTGTTATTGAAACGATCTTGCCAATAAAATAGAACACATCTTCTTTCTAGCTTCCATGTTGTCTCCACAATAACAGCAATTGAAGTTAACGAAAATAACAAAGTCAGAAGACCGTCTTTCCAGATCAGGAAATGAAATCACCTGAGGAGCAAGTAAATGCCACCAGGTTATGTGTGACAAAAACACATTAGTGGAAGCCCTCCTGGAACCTGTAGAGACTGCATTGCTGTGAGCACAGTCAGAACAAAAAGCCTTACTTAAGAGGTCTATCAGATCGGCCATGTACGTCACAACTAGATTGAAATCACCCTAGAGGGATATAGATGGCTTGCTGCTGTGACTGTTATGTCTGAAGGTTTAAGAATAGGACAGACTGTCTTATAAATTAATTATTTCATCTGCCCCTGGTTTTAAGCCAAAACATGATTTTGTGCCTAAACCTAACCAGATTGTAAGCATAGTAACAAGAGAAAATTGAATGTGAAGAAATTTCCCATTGCCAAGGAAGTTTTAACTTCTGTGCTTTTGCAGAAATGTACTTTGCTTACATTTATCCTGGTGACTTGGTTGGTTTTACAGCAAGACATTGTTATTTCCAAATGTTGATATCAAGGTATTGTAAAGCATTTTCTGCCTGTTGACAGTATGTGCCCTGATTTGATTGGCCAACACAGAGCACTGCCCTGATGTTTCTCTGCACTGTAGTTAACAATATGCTGTGATCAACATTTCTGCTGGCCTGGTCTGTTTTTTTTAACCAGTGACCTCTCGGGTGCCTTCTCTGCTGTGCCAACACAGTGGTCTCATTATGAGGAGGCTGAGAAAAAATATAGCCAGTCCTAACATGGCTAATGGGTCAATAATTTAAGTTACTTTATGGCTGTAGACAAAAGAAGGATCAGATGTACTGTTATGAATTGGCTCTAGTCTACACTTGGGAAACCTAACAACATTTACATTTCAAAATATGGTAAGTTCGCGGGTGCTGAGCACAAGTCGCTTGTATTAGGTTGTGGGTTGCCAGGTTGCGGTGAACAATAGGTTATATTTGTATTTAATGTGTGTGTAGGTTATGTCTCTTAGACAACCTGGTAACTTGGGTTATGTCAGACAAACATAAAAAAAAGTAGGGATCATGATGATTATCAAGAGCCGTGAAGATTACCTAAATTGACTACAAGGAACTTTCAGTTTTTGTTGATTCTAGTGGCCCCTTTTGACAAAAGGGGTATGACAGTGCCTGCTGTTGTAAAGATCTTTTCCTGAGTGCATTTGTTTTGGAAGCGAGTGCCAGAGAGACCTCAGGATAGATCGCGATTTATATGTGTATATTTGATTGGACCCAGGCACAGGCCTTAATAATAACTATATAAAAATAGCAGTGTTTTTTTTGTTCATCTCATTTCCTGTTACAGGTCATTTATAATCATTAGAGGAATTATAAGACTGTTTCATAAACACTTAAAATTCCTCGTAGTCATTTAAAGTTTTCAAGGAAAACCAACAAAATGAGGGGGCAAATGAAAATGTTGGCAGGTCTGATCTCAATTTGATTAAACGGTAAAACAAACTAACTAGTGAATTATTGTGCAGAAAGCAAAGCTGAGTAAACTTTGTGTTCAGTGTGTTGAGGGAGCACTGGTGGAGCACTTTTGGTATTTTCATGGTCAGTCGTTGGTTTGAATGCTATGTGTGCTTTCGTCAGACAAGCGACCTCTAGTGGTTGTGTGGATTTTGACTCTCAACCGCCATGATGAAAGTGAATGAACTATAAAGTTGATTCCGATACAAAACTTCATATGAAAGATGTTTTTGTGTCTAAACCTAATCCAAAACCTTAACAATGGCATAGGCATAGTTAAGGGTTTAGGCAACATTTAAATGGCTAAATGGGGAGTCTTCAAACAAATACAGAACCTATAAGGGCCTGTTGTGGGTGACTGCTTTTGAAAATGACTGCTACATTTGGAACAAAAGTGTATCCTTGGGGTGCATGGAGATATCTTTCCTTGACTTTGGAAAGTATAGAGTGAAAGTGAAATAGACAGTAAAAGCATACATAAAAAAGGTTCTATAAGAGGGCAAAGGTGCACGGTGCAGTGGGCTGTTTACCTGCTCTGAGCAGCAGGCAGAAGGTGCAAAACACAGTGAATCTTGACACCAAAATTACAGTGCATTGCTGGATTGCTTGTGACACTCCCCCCCAGTGCACCTCTCTGGATGGCAAGACATGGAAATACCAGACAGAGAAGTGCACTGTGTGGCATTTTCCACAATATAGCGACAAACCAGAGGCAATACACTCATCTGAAGATAAAGCCCTCTGTCCACACTATTTCTCCACTTATTGTAAGCTTTGCTGACTTCTGTATCCCTTGCTCTGAAATGTTGCAGATTGATTGTACAAATTTGCATAGTGTTTGCTCATAGTTTCCATTTGTTATTTGGGAAATTATTAAGGGTGTAACATGCAACAATTCTGATTCATCGCGTAGAATGATGAAAGATCTTCATTGAATTCAACTGCTGGTGTGACTTCCCTTATAAATAACTTCAGTCATCAGCTGCAGTGCAAAATACACCGAGGCTACAGGTGCTACTGTTGTACAACATAGTTTTCTAATTCCAATTATTCTTAATATCCTGAGATATTAATAACATACATTCAACTACTTCTGTTTAAGCCTGTGTGTATACTGGACATTATTATTCATTAATTAATATATTGTTCATTAAAGTATTAGCCAGTAGCTATTGTTGAAAATAACAACCCAGATCAAATGCTCTGTCTGATTTTTTTGTATTTGTGCAGAGATATCAATTTCACATGTGATTTACAGTGGTCTTGATATCCGTATTATATAAAGCCACATGTTGTACTGCTGCTGGTTCAGAGAATGGCTCTTTTTTTTAGTCCAACTCAAAAATTAGTAAATATTAGTGTGTTGAAAGATTCCTCTCCACCTTTTTAAAAACACTCACAGGGTATATAATGGATACAGACAGGCCAGTAGAAAGTTAAGATCTGGGCATGTTGTTGTAACACATCTGCAGATGATCCCAAAGATATGAGATTTAAATAGGATAGACCACCTACCAGCTTCAGTCTAGATAACCTGACTGGGGCTTGCTTAGATGATTAATTAGTCCTTCTGGTCTTAATAACTCTGAGGTCTGTAGACAATTTGAGGTGCTATTTTTCAATAAATATCATGGGGAATGATAGATGTAAGAATTCACAAATACAATGTTGTCTTTAATATGTGCCCGCTTTTAAGAAAGAAACTCTTTACGAATGCATTTAATATATATTAATAATATATACAGTATAAAATCGGTTCATTAAAAGGTCAAGACTACCTGTCAAGTGTGGCTCTAAAGTCAGTTTCAGGTATGATGGTTTCAAGTGCAGCTTTCTGGAATATGCTGATGCACAGAATGCTCATAGGCGAGGCGGAAGCAGGACTGACTGTGAAATTCATTGAGAATCACACTAAGCAGAAAAACAGTGACGCACTGACAGAATGACATTGTCAGGTCGGGTCATTCTATATGAAACCTCAGTTTTTCTCCATATTTCAATGAACAATCTCAAACGTGAAGGGAGTATTCGCGCCTGAAGCGACCAACTTCCAGACTTTTAAGGTCGAGGAAGAAGAATGCAAACCGTAAAATGTTATAAATGTGTCAGCGTACACATACCAATAACACGTATTAAAGACCTGGTTGTCGGTGTATACTGAAACAGTATCTGATCAGGTATTGAGTGTTGTTTCACAGACAGAAAACAACAGTCAGCTTCAAAAAACATAAATGTAGAAAATGTAGAGGCACTTTTTTCTTCTTTTTTTCATACCGACAAAATGACACAGAGGGTCAGTGGAGTCTGAATACTCTCAGGACTGAATTGTGATTTCAAATATTCTCCTGTTTTTGTTTGTTTGTTTGTTTTTTTCAGAGGTGAAAGAAATAAAAAACAGCAGCTTCTGACTTTTCATAGTATAAATCCAAGCAAACGCACATAGTAATCTTGTAACATTCCATCCCTGTGTGTCCGCAATAATTCCATTCCAGATTTTTTCTTAAAACATGCAAATAAAAAATCGGTAACATTGCTGTAATGTCTCGTAAAAATGTAAAAAT